>NW_027511666.1:0-300000 GCF_048772815.1 Callospermophilus lateralis
CCCGTTCTACATCCTACAAGTTTGTGAACTCCTGAGCATTTTCCTTTGCACATATGTATTCACAGATTTTCTAACTTTTCTCCACTAATTGTGTCTTATTTGGGGCGAAGGTAATGTCAAAGCATTGTTCTGGATGAGAGTGAGAAGATTTTTGTGTAGCACATATTTGCATACACATTAGATTCATTTTCCTATTTTCCATTTGAAATACTGAATCCCTGAACCTACCCCATACCCTACTAGACTCTGACTACTAATCAAAATATGATGGAGAAAAAGAAACTTAACAGAATAGAAATACAGGCCTTTCATAGGAGTCATGGTGTATACTTGGACTTGCCTTCGGCTTTATCAATGGTATGTGTTATAAATCTAGTCAACTTTTCATTGTAATACTTCTCCATGAGTTTTTAAAATTAACACATATGTAAATTTCTGTCTCACTTTCTCTGTAGCCTATTCATCACATGTATTTTTTAATGCATCTTTAGAATTCTACCTGGTATCACATGTACATTCTTGTGAGCTTGCTTATTTTGGAAGATACAAATTGTGAGAAGAGATCGCTCCCTCTAAATACTGATGGAACTGGAAATTCTACCTATGGGTGAATTTCCTAGATGAACAGTATTATGCATAAATAAATGTTCAGTAAAACGAATATTTTTGGATACGTGGATGATATCTATTTTATTATGATTTTCGAATGGCATATATATTGCTACATTTTAATGTCTGTGAATGTGAGTATCTAATTATCTATCTATCTATCTATCTATCTATCTATCTAGATATAGATATCTACTCTTTAGATTTTCCAAAATATGAAATATATGTGTCTTATTATACACTTTCTAAATTCACTCATGTGTGTGTATGTGGATTTATAATCAAATTTTTACAAAATAATTCTTAGAAATATTCATCCACCTTAAATACATATTTATTTCCTAGTACTGAAAACTAAATTCAGTGAATGGTGCATACAAATCGTAATATTTCCACTGTGACTGACCCAGTTTCACATCAATGCAAGTAGACACCTATGGGACCATGATGTGTATTTTGAAGTTCATTTTTATTCCACACTGATACATTACTATTTCTGCAGTTTATGGACATTATAGGATATATCCTTTCATCCACAATTTCACAAATTTATAGGCATTTGGTTCACTTTCAATCACTTCCTACTTCAGAACACATGTATTCCTCCATGTTTCTTGACTGTTCTTTTCATAAGATTCTTTCCAAACACATTATTTTTGATTTCCATAATCATTTTTGAAGCAATACTCAGACACTCTTCATGATAAACCATAATGCTAATATTACCATTAGATGTATAACTGGTTAGAATGAATTTATATATATCAATATAAAATTTCCTATATATTTTCAGATATCAATTCAATCCATTATTTAAAGTTTGAACCAGTTATATTATTTATTCACAGTATGGTCTATTAAGGCATCATCTCTATATTCATAGACCGATGGTATACCTATTTGTATCCCCAATACTAATTTATAAGTCTTTAAAATATTGCTTTAAGAATTGGTGGAAGAAATACTCTAGTCACCTGATATACATACACATTTTATCACAGTAATATTCCTGACACAAAATGCAACGGACACACTTATGATTGTACCAAAGCCTATATTGAAAGTGAGCATGTATTACTAACAACATCCAAGTCCTGATTAACTAATGATCTCAAATATCATTCCTATTGGTGACTACATATTTGTTTTTTCCTAAGATTAAATATTGAATCTGAACCCTGTTAAAAATGTCTTATCCTATCACTCACTTTGTACTTTGCCTGATTTCCTAATGTCTCTATTGATATGTGATTTCCTACACATTTTCCCCAGTTCATCACTGTGACTGACTCTTCAAATATGCTGACATTTACTTTCACTCTTTAACAAAAACCCTATATCTAAAGAACATTTGGTCCAATTCCTCGACTCACTGAAATGGGTTCTTCAAAGCCCTGCAGAGGGTAGCCCATAGGTGCTTGATTTTCTCATGACCCCAATTCACATAAAGAATCTATGCCCCACAGAGAGTAGGCCTCAAATTGGAGAAGTAGAGCAGTATTAATGGCAGGCCTATTTGATCACATCTGGTTCACAGGAAGGGTTTCCAGGCCACACTGAGTTTAGGCAAATAAGGGGCAAGTGAGCTTATTTTGGACACTTCCTTAGGGTGCGCCCCTCATGGAAACCTCCAGCAAGAGATTATGATGAGAGTTTATATTGAAGAAGATGAGGGCCATGTGGGAGTGTTTTGGTTTAATTGTGGTCATTTGTGTGGTGGTTGGAAGAGATGACTGGGTCCGCATGGACTTCAACTCTGGAGTGATTCCCCTTAGAGACTGAAATGAACTCAGAGAAATATTGACATGAATTGTGTTGGGATTTTAGGAGGCCACACATGAGAGTTGCCCTTGGAGACTGAGATCTAGGCTCAGGATAGCTTTCCAAAGAGCACTGGGAATCTCAGGCAGGATATCACATGACTTTATTCAGAAAGACGTGGCAGCCATTGTTGAGAGTCAAAACACACATGGACCTCAATTGTAAACCTCAATGGGCCTGGCTTAATGTGACCTTTTGGCCACTCTTTGGGAAACCTTGCCTCTGAGAGTTCTCCCGAGCTTTAATTGAAATAAGCTTCCTCACCATTTCATGGTTCCTGAATAAATTGAAAGCCACAGTGCCTCCAACTTCATCCTTGAAAATTGGCTAGATAATTACCATGAATTTTAAAATTTCCATGAACAGATGGCACTGGAGAACCTTTGGATATCTGTTGCTGATCATGAGTGTACCAGACATTGCATTGATTGACTGGGTTTCATGAAAATGGTGAGAACAGAGGTGCCAGAAAGTTGGAGCCTGCTGATTAGTGGGCCCAGAGCAGTGGTGGGCAGGTGTATGATAAAACATCTGTCGTCGGGACACGTGGTTCTGCCATTGGTTTCCGAATGACTTGTGACTGACATGTTGCAGCCAGCAGAACCTTACAAGTAAAGGGACCTTGTTATATGGAGAGGTTTCAGGGCAATGTTCAGAATCAGGTTGCTATGGACATGGGTGCAAGCTTTTTGGGATAGAAGCCTGGTTGGTGCATTCTCCTGCAGACCCTCACCCACTACACGTGAGAGTACTCCCTCTAGCACTGTGTCCCAGTTTTTCTCCTTGTATTACGTGAAGCCAATACCAAACTCCCAGTGCAGCAGTAAGAAACACCACGAAAAGTGGAGTATGACCAAATGGCTTCACAGATCACATGGTTAGACACTTAGACCCCAGTGTCCTCAGTTTACTAACAAAGGGAAAATTCAGAACTTCTTCCTCATGTTCAATAGCATATAAGGAACCATGTCATCCAGGTCACATAGATGCTGACCCAGGTTTGATGGTCTCAATACAAAGGAAGCTAAAGCTCCTGACAACAACAAATTTTTCAAGGGCCCAAACTCAGAGGCAGTTTCTCAAAAACTCATTAGGCCACCAGAGTTCCATGTTTGTGGAGTGTTTACCCTGTACCTTACTTTTAGAAATTCCTCTACCACCTCCAAGGTTGTGAACTCCTGAGCATTTTCTTTTCCAGATATATATTCACAGATTTTCAAACTCTTCTCCACTAATTGTGTATTACTTGTGGCGAAGGAAATATCAAGGCATTGTTTTGGAGGACAGTGGGAAGATTTTTGTCTAGCAAATATTTGCATACACATTAGATTCATTTTCCTATTTTCCATTAGAAATACTGAATCCCTGTCACTAACCCATACCCTACTAGACTCTGACTACTAATCTTAATATGATGTAGAAAAAGAAACCTAACAGAATAGAAATACAGGCCGTACATAGGAGGCATGGTGTATACTAGGACTTGCGTTCTGCTTTATCAAGTGTATGTGTTATAAATCTAGTCAACTTTTTATTGTAATACTTCTCCATGAGTTTTTAAAGTTAACACATATGTACATTTCTGTCTCCCTTTCTCTGTAGCCTATTCATCTCATGAAATTTATTATGCATATTTAGTATCCTACCTGGTATCACACGTACATTCTTGTGAACTTGCTGTTTTAGGATGATACAGATTGTGAGAAGAGATCACTGCCCCTAAATACTGATGGAACTGAAAATTCAACATATTGGTGAATTTCCTAGATGAACAGCATTATACATAAATCCATGCTCAGTAAAAAGAATATTTTTGGATATGAGGATGATATATATTTCATAGTGAATTTTGACTGGCATACATATTACTACATTTTAATGTCTGTGTTTGTATCTATATATATATATATATATATTTTTCCTCCAGATTATTCAAAATATAGAAATATATGTGTCTTATTATACACTCATTAATTTAACTCATGTTCCTATATGTGGATTTATAATCAAATTTTCACAAGATTATTCTCAGAAATATTCATCCACATGAAATACATATTTATTTCCCAGTACTGAAAACTAACTTTGGTGAATGGTGCTTACAAATCCTAATATTTGTACAGTAACTGACCCAGTTTAACATCAATGCAAGTAAAATCCTATGGGACATGATGTGTATTTTGAAGTTCATTTTTATTCAACACTGGTACATTACAATTTCTTCAGTTTATGGACATCATAGGATAATACTTTTCATCCACAAGTTCACAAATCTGTACGCATTTGGTTCACTTGCAATTACTTGCTGCTTCAGAACATATGTATTCCTCCATGTTTCTTGACTGTTCTTTGCATGAGATTATTTCCAAACATATTATTTTCGATTTCCATAATCATTTGTGAAGCAAAACTCCCACACTCTTCATCATAAACCATAATGCTAAAATTACCATTAGATGTATAACTGGTTAGAATGAACTTATGTATATCAATATAAGATTTCCTATATATTTTCAGATATCAATTCAATCAATTATTTAAAGTTTGATCCAGTTATATTATTTATTTACAGTATGGTCTATTAAGGCATCATCTTTATAATCATAGGCACAGGGTACACGTACTTGTGTCCCCAATACTAACTTATCAGTCTTAAAATGTTGCTTTCAGAAATAGTTGAAGAAATACTGTAGTCACCTGATATACATTTACATTTCAACACAGTAATATTCCTGACAAAAAATGCAAAGGACACCCTTATGATTGTACCAAAGCCTAAATTTAATGTGAGCATGTATTACTAACAACATCCATGTCCTAATTAACTAATGATATCAAATATCATTCCTATTGGTGACTACATATTTGTTTCTTCCTAAGATTATATATTCAAACTCAACCATGTTAAAAACATCTTATCCTATCACTCACTTTGTACTTTCCCTGATTTCCTAATGTCTCTATTGATATCTGCTTTCCTAAACATTTTCCCCAGTTCATCACTGTGACTGACTCTTCACATATGCTGACATTTACATTGACTCTCTAACCAAAACCCTATATCTAAATAACTTTTCGAACTATCTCTTTTTGTCTGGACGATCTCTTCCTCATTCAGTCATTCAAGCTACAAGGTCCTATACCATTGTATATCGATTTATCTGAGACAACTTTGCGGAAATTATTCAAAGCTAAGTATCCCAATCAAGGGCCCAATGTTCATCTGGGTTTGAAATCTTTCCTAGATTTCTGTTTTCATACTTATATTACACCTATATATGCTTGTAATATCGGAGGTTCCCAATACCATTATTCATCTCACAGAATGATTCCTAACCCAAATCGAACATGCTATTAAACCTAACCATGCACTGTTCCCTCAATTTAACTTTATGAAGAGCAGGGACAGAGTTGGTGTTATAATACAGGTAGATAGGGGATCTTCCACCTGTTGAGAACCTCAAGTTCCATGCAGAAATAAACCCTGGAGAAGATGTAGGCAGCTATGAAGAACCTGAGAGAGCAACAGATATCTTCCTTGGTAAAATACCTGGTCAGGATGAAGCGATGTGTCTGAATAAGCCTCTCTCTTCTTAATGTAGAGAAGATGGACCAAACCAGGTCTGTGTGGAGAGCTGTTAACATGTGCCTATGGTTGATATACCATTCTATCTTGTGAATGTGACACAGGAAGTAGGGGAAGCCTCTCTCTCATGGGACCCTTGGAAGCAAATGTTAGGATAAAGTGGTTGCCAAGATAGTGACCTCATTCAGTTCCTGAAGGAAGTGACCTACCTCACTTCCTTGGTGATGGAACTCTCTGAACTTGGGATCCAGGAAGCCAGGCACTCAGAGCCAGTCCCAGTCCCAGTCCCAGTGGGTTCACTTGTTTGGATTTACCAAGGACAGAGTCAGTCTTTCTTGGTACATACTGATGTGTGGATGGCTAAATGCCAGGAAAGCTCTGAAGAGGGGCCTTTCCTGAGAAAGCAGGTAGTGACTCACTGATTGATGCTGACAACTTTACAGAGTTGGTAAAGGAGACCTGATCTGAGACAGGAAAGTCCATTTCGAGGGAGCAGAGTAAGGCCCACCAGTCTGAGGACACTCTGGATAGTCACAGACCTACTTGGGTAATGGAGGTGCTTTGTGGGTGTGGGTGTGAATTTGTAGTTTTGTATCATGTTCTGAGAATAGGTAGGAAAGGCAGTATGTTTGGTTTGGAGTGGACTGTTTTTGGTAAGTCATTTGACATGGCGAGTGTTTCTATGTTTGTGTTTCCCACTTTTTCCGTGGTTGTAGATATTAGAAAAGTGAATGCCTCAATGGATGTGTCCTGTCTAGTAGAAAGCATCTCAGCACACATCCTGCCCAATTTATGAATGGACTGTGGCTTGCCTTATATGGGCAACACCTACTTCTTTCCTTAGTTCCTGTTTTCTTCCTGAATTCTGGCCACTCTCCAGAATAGGCTCATGTTTTTTTGTCCAAGATATGGACCTCTGTCGAGTTCTGTGACATGGCCATGTACTGGATAGATAAAGGGAATTGGGAGCATCTCAGAAAACTCGGATATCAGTGTGACCAGTAAAGTCTCAGTAGAGAAACCCTGCTTTGTGCCTTTTGCTAACCTACTGTTCTGTTGACCTGAATGTCAGGAAGGTCTTTTCCTCAGGCCACCAGTTTGTGAAGCCTGAAAAAAACTGCTTTCAATTGGAAATGAATGAGCATCACCTGTGGCTCTTTGCTTAATTGCTTTGGAAAGGGATGTGTCTGAATCATCCTTTCGGCTCTGAGAGAGGCTGTGGCTTTGATTTTCAGCACCTGATGGATCTAAAGAAAGATCCCATGTGTGCATCCAAAACCAAAATGGCAAAAAGATCAGTCATTGTGGATGAAGTCTCTTGCTTCCTCTGTTAGGTTCCTGACCTCCATCAAGTAAGTAGAGGGATCCTTTGAGACAAATGAGTTCTTCAAAGCCCTGCAGCAGTGCTTGGGTTCTCACATGACTCCAAATCACATAAAGAATCTATACCTCACAGTCAGTAGGCTTCAAAATGAAGAAACAGAGCAGTATTACTGGCAGGCCTATTTGATCAATCCTGGTTTACAGGAAGGGTGTCCAGGAAACCCTGACTTTAGGAAAATGAGGGGAAAGGGAACTTATTTTGGACACTGTCTTGGGCTGCGCCCCTTATGGAAACCTCCAGCCAGAGGTTATGATGAATGTCTACATGGAAGAAAATGAGGGCCATGTGGGAGTATTTTGGTTTTAATTGAACATATTATTAACCCTAACCATACACTGTTCCCTCAATCTAAGTGTTCAGAAAAGCAGGGAAAGATTTGGTCTTACAATACAGGAATGCAGGGGATCTTCCACCTGCTGAAAACTTCAAAGTTCCATGCAGAAATGATCCCTGGAGAAGACGTAGGCAGCTATGAAGGACATGATAGAGCAAAAGGCATCTTCCATGGCAAACAACCTGGTCAGGATGAAGGGTTGTGTCTGAATCAGATTCTCTCTTCTTAAGGTAGAGGAGATGAACCAAACTAGGCCTTTGTGGAGAGCTGTTCCCAGGTTACTATGGTTTCTATACTATTCTAACTTGTGAAAGTGTCACAGGTAGTAGGGACATCCTCCATGTTATGAGACCTTAGGAAGCAAATGTTAGGACAAATTGGTTGCCAAGGCAGTGACCTCATTCAGTTACTAAAGGAAGTGACCTCACCTCACATCCTTGTTGATGGAACTCTCCAAATTTGGGTTCCAGGAAGCCAGGCACCAAGACCCAGTCCCAGCACCAGTTCCAGTGTTCTCACTTGTTTGGATTTTCCGAGGATACAGTCAGTCTTTTGTGGTACCTACTTATGTGAGAATGGCCAAATTCCAGAAAAATTCTGAAGAGGGGCCTTTCCGGAGAAAACAGGTAGAGGCTCACTGCTGGCTCCTGAAAACTTCACAGAGTTGACCAAGGAGCCCAGATCTGAGACAGGACAGACCATTTCTGGGGAACATAGTATGGCCCTCCGGTCAGAGGACACTCTGGATAGTTCCAGACCTACTTGGGGGAAGGAGGTGCCTTTGTGGTTGTGGGTATGGGTTTGTGGTTTTTTCTTTTGTTCTGAGAATAGTTAGGAAAGGGGGTGTGTTTGGTTTGGAGTGGAGTGTTTCTAGTTAGTCCTTTGACAAGGCGAGTGTTTTTAGGTCTGTGTATCCCACTGTGTCCGTGGTTGTAGACATTAGAAAAGAGAATGCCTCAATGGGTGTATCCTCTCAAGGAGAAAACTTCCCAGCATTCATCCGGCACAATTTATAAATGGAGTGTGGCTTGCCTTATCAATGGGCAACACCAACTATCTTCCTACGTTCCTGTTTTCTTCCTGAATTCTGGCCACACTCCAGAATAGGCTCATGATTTTGTGTCCAATATATGAACCACTTCCAAGATCTGTGACATGGCCATGTACTGGATAGCTGAAGGGAATGGCAAGCATCTCAGAAAACTCAGATATCAGTGTAGCCAGTAAAGTCTCAGTGGAGAAACCCTGCTTTGGGCCTTTTGATTACCTATTGTTATGTTGCCCTGAATATCAGGAAAGTCTTTGTCTCAGGCCACCCCTTTGTGAAGCCTGAAGAAAACAGTTTTCACATGGAAATGAATGGGCATTACCTTTGTGTTTACAATAAAACCTTCACAGATTTGGCTCTCATTAAGTTAAAAATACTTTTAGATTGTATCTCAGTGTAAAAAGTAACATGGAACTGTACATATCTTATTGATAACAAGTCCAATTATAGAACACAAATGATATACACAAATCTCCAACATGTTTTTCTTTTAAGCCTAGAATTACCATACAACCTTAGAACACCAGCTTGATACAATGGTCTTTGGAAGCTTCTACCTTACAGACTTGTATACCTGGAAGATATGAACACATTAACACCACAATTACATTGATGTTTTTGTATTAAACAAGTTTAGATTTTAAAGAAATAACATGGCACAATTTTATAAAAACAGTACTTGTTTTACCAGCTGTTTATTTTTTTAAGATTACTTGCTCAAAACTTACACATATAACCAAGTTACACAAACCTTTTTTTATTATTTACTTAAACCCTTTTAATTACTTAATCATATAGACTCTCTTATCCAGAAACACATTTTTCCTCTATTAGATCTATATCTGGAACCTTTTAGTTTCTCTTTTTCATCTACTAACCTCTTTCTGTTCACATTTCAATACAATACTTGTAAATTTCTGAATTTAGGCAGATTATTTTATAGACATCTACATTTTATTCGGGCCTTTTTGAAAACCTAGAAAACTTATAGGCCTAATTTTAAAGACATCTTTATTTTTATCTGTTTACCCAATTTGAATTAAAACATATGAATCACGTGAATCAAAGACATTTGGATACATTCTAAATTTTTCATGAGTGCTCCTCATCTGTCAATTGTCATATCACTGCATGATATATGGACATACACACATACAGACATACCAACATACAACACGTAACACAAATGTAACACATAACACAATAGTAAAAGCCTTGTAGCTTTTTCAGGTGAAATCTCCATTGAAATGCTAAAAACTCCAGAGTCGATCAAAAATAGAACTGATCAGAAAACATTAACCCATCAGCAGAATCAAGATCATGATCTCAAAAAAAAAATACAGAATCCAAGAAAAGCAAGAGTCCTAAAAAAGATGACTGGCCAGTAATTAGTAAATACCGTATAATATAATTTTTTGGTTAGGTCTAGTTTGAGTTCAGGTAAAAAGACACATTTACTCTTTTTTATCTGTCTCCTGCTGGGTGCTGCAGGCTTCTTTTATTTGCATATCAACTTAAGTCCTGGCTGAGGTCTGGAAAACTGAAAAAACTGGAATTCGTAGCAGAAACCTCAGGCCTAAGGCATTTTAGCTATAAGTCATAATTTCCAGGTTTGGATGTTGAAAATTTTGATGCAAGTTTAAGATGTAATTCTCAAAATTTTATATCTTTAGATTTTTCTACACTAGAAAAACTTGCTCACACAAAACTGAAAATAGGATCATTTTTTGATAATATTAAAGCCACCATCAGAAGAAGTTTCTATAGGATCGTTAAGCCCCTTTCTTTGTTATGAAGTTTCTAATAGTATTAAGTTACATTAAATTGGCTGAAAATTTTTTTAAAAAGAACCACACACTACCATGTGTATCCGAAATTAAGCTTTAAAAATTTCCAAGACTGTTGCTAATTAATGTCATTTCAATAAGCCAGACCAACGTTTTAATTTAGTACCATTTTTTAAAATCTTACACACTGATGGGAATAGATACCATATCATAATTTATTATCTCTTCCCAAGTTAATGCACTGGTATATCTAGTGAAATTTTTTCAGGCTGCCTAGTCCAAAATTAAAACTCTTTAATTATTTTTTATCCTAAGTATTTAAGTTTCCTAGCATGAACTACCTGAAATCAAACTAAACAATTGTTTAAACCCAACTTTTAACTGTAACATAGTGCAATGCTTTAGAAACCCATTTAGATACGACATGGTTAAAATAAAAAAAAAAATCATTTTTAGATACACATTCACCCTAGATCATCCCCAAGAAAAAATCTATAATATCAACATATTAATGCATTCATTGTCCCTTTTGTTAAGTAAACAGAGGTGGAGAAATCCTTAAAGTGCACATAAGGAATAAGGGAGTTCCCCACAGCAAAATGGCTCTGTCAGCTGCTGGGAGTCCCTTAGCCTCACCATTTACTTACAGGATTAGTTCCTCTGGTTTGCTTTGACCCCAGGCACCAGGCATATTCTATGTCTCCCAACTTTGCAGTAGTCAGCTCCCAAAAATTTCATCCTCTGCTTGCAGTTGTTTTGAGTGCTAGGCTTCCCCAAGAGGGCAGAGTGGGGTTTATTTAAAGTCCCCTCTGGGGTGTCAAAATTTATGACTGAAGGCTTGGTTCCCATCCCAAAGCCAATTAATGCCAATTTAATAATGAGGACAGGGTTTTGAGAAAAGTTTAAGCGAGATATCAAAGTTCTTTGACCCCAGACATTTCCCTCTGGAGTGGGCATGCTCAAGCCAAGTACGGGAAGAAAAGAAATCACTGCTTCCGTAATCTTGCTTGACAAAGGGGAGTAAAGTTTATCAAAGTTCTTTAAAACACAGCTAAGAGAGGTGCAAAAGGTGAGAACAGAAAAACTGGCGGTTCTATTGACTTTTGGTCCCTCACAGGAGAAGCAATAGTTTAAAATTTAGCTAAAGTAACTTCCACATATGTAAGGCAGGTTGGAACTCGGGACTCTGCATTGGTCCAAACAATGCCATCACATTTAACAGAAACACAGATAAAAAGACACACAAAGACCATCATGCAGCTCCGGTTTGTTCACAACCCCAAGATCTACAATCTTGTGACTCAGGGAGAATGGAGGGAAGAGGGGAAGGAGTAGAAGGTTTGAGTGATAGGATCCTGGGTGACGGTGTCGGATTGGAGGCAGGGACCAGGAAAGGCTTCAAGGACAGAGGCATGGAATGGCTTTGTCCCATAATGAGAGTTTCTCAAACAGAGACAAGGACAGTACAAACGTGACACAAACATGTACACACAGGTAACATTTAACACGAGTTCAGAAGTAAAGATTAGAACCTAGTAACTGGCAAAACCTGATGGGTTAGACCACAAAGCCAGACAGTGAATTCAACCTGAGAGAAAAAAGTAGCCAGCAAGATATGATGGGTTGGCAGCAGAGTCACCTAATGTGGGCTCATCCGTCCCTCCTCACCTAATGAGGGCACATCCATCACTCCCTGAGTCCTCCAAGGCATCCCTTGCAAGGACGCGATCTGTGGCTTTAGGACACGTTTGTCCACCACTGACAGGGGGAACTTACGTTCTCCGCTGGCAGCCACTCTGCCAACCCAAACCAAAAACGGAAAAACGGAACCTGAACAAAAAGCTCTGAGCGATCGCAAGGAAAAATGAAAAGAAGCGCCTTACTTACCCCCAGAGGGGTCTGTTGGGGTGTCCTTGTCCTATGCTGCGTGATTCCCGGCCAACGCACCAAATGTAAGGATCCGGTGAACGTCGGAGGAAGAGACCACCAAGAGACCGCGGCTCATGCAACAGAAAAAGGCGTTCATTGAGGATCCAATCCAGCATGCTGGGGCTACGTGCTCACTCAAGAAGGGAGAGCAGCCCAGAGCCCCGAGCAGGGGTTGAGCAGTGCTTAAGTACACTTTTTGGGGAGGGGGGGACTTTACATATATCACAGTCTCCTTTAAGAAATCAACATACACCGCAGAAAAATCAAACAACAATTCCTAAACATGATTAGTTCATTCATTGGCAGGAACAGGTGAGGCAGGAGTATTAGGTCATTTCTAAAGTGAGGTACACATTCAAACAGATTGCTTTAGGCCTTGCAATGCCTATGTGCCAGGCCACACAGGGTCCTAGGTTATTAAATAACCAGGCGGTCAGGGGGAATATTTACTGGGCAGTCGGGAATTGTACTACAAGCTACAGGAATTTCAGGTTTTGCATGTAGCATAGGAACTTAACAATACCTGGTCCTTTACATTTTAACTCAGGCCTTGCAGCTTAGAAACTTTACAAAACCCGGTCTTTTACACTTCAACTATTACACTTTAATTTCAATTTATTTTACCCTTTCAGATCACTCCTGGTGCACAAGAAGGGTGTCCAAGCCACCCTGAATTTAGGCAAATGAGTGGCAAGGGAGCTTATTTGGGACACTGTCTTGGGCTGTGCCCCTCATGGAAACCTCCAGCCAGATGTTATGATGAGTGCCTTTATAGAAGAAGAGGAGGGCCATGTGAGAGTGTTTTGGTATTAATTGTGGTCATTTGTGTGACGGTTGGAAGAGATGAGTGGGTCCACCTGGGCTTGAATTCTTGTGTGATTCCCCTTAGAGACTGACTTCAGGAACTGAACTCAGAGAAGTATTGCCATGAATTGTGGTGATATTTTAGGAGGCCAAGCATGAGAGTCGCCCTTGGAAACTAAGATCAAGGCCGAGGGTGGATTTCCACAGAGCACTGAAAATTTCAGCCAAGATATCCCATGATTTTATTCTTAAAGACTTGGTAGCCATAGTTGAGAGTCAAAACACACATGGACCTCACATTGTAGACCTCAATGGGCCTGGCTATATCTAACCTTTTGGTCACTCTTTGGGAAGCCTTGCCTATGAGAGTTCTCCAGAGTTTCATTCAAATGAGCTTCCTCAACATTTAATGGTTCTTGAAACCCACAGTGCATACAAACACAATAGAAATACAAGCAGTTCAGAAGAGGCATGGTGTATAGTTGGACTTGCCTTTTGCATTATGTAGGGTAGGTGTTATAAATCTAGTTAATTTTTAATTGAAATAGTTCTCCTTGTGTTTTTTAAGTTAATAAATATGTGAATTCCTCTATCCCTTTCTCTGTAGCCTATTCATCACATGTATTTTTATATAAACATATAGAATCCTACCTGGTATCACATATACATTCTTGTGAGGTGGCTGACATGGCAGATACAAATTATGACAAGAGATCACTCCTCCTAAATGCTATTGGATCTTAAAATTCAACCTAAGGGTAACCTTTCTAGTTGAACAACATTATTCATAAATCCATGTTCAGTAAAATTAATATTTTTGGATCTGTGGACGATATATATTTCATCATGAATTTCAATTGGCATATATATTGCCACTTTATAATGTCTGTGTGTGTTTTGCTCTTTGCTTAATTGCTTTGGAAAGGGATGTGTCTGAATCAGCCTCTTGGCCCTGTGTGAGGCTGTGGCTTAGATTTTCAGCACCTGATGGATCTAAAGAAAGATCCCATGGGTGCATCCCAAACCAAAATGGCCAAAAGAGCAGTTATTGTGGATGAAGACTCTCACCTTCTTCACTAAGATTCCTGACATCCATCAAGTGAAAATAGGGATCCTTCGGGTCAAATGAGTTCTTTAAAGCCCTGCAGAGTTTAGCCCATAGGTGCTTGGGTTTTCTCATGAATCCAGTTTACATAAAGAATCTAAACCCCACAGTCAGTAGGCATCAAATTGGAGAAGCCAAGGAGTATTAACGGCAGGCGTATTTGATCACTCCTGGTTCACAGTCAGGATTTCCAGGCCACACTGACTTTAGGCAAATGAGGGGCAAGAAAGGTTATTTTGGACACTGTCTTGTGCTGTGCCCCTCATGGAAACCTCCATCCAGATGTTATGATGAGTGTCTACATGAAATAAGATAAGGGGCATGTGGGAGCATTTTGTTGTGAATTGTGGTAATTTGTTTGGCGCTTGGAACAGATGACTGGGTCCACCTGGGCTTGAACTCTGGTATGATTCCCCTTAGAGACTGAATTCTGGAAGTGACATAAGAGAAGTATTGTCATGAATTGTGTTTGGATTTTACTAGGCCATGCAA
Organism: Callospermophilus lateralis; assembly: GCF_048772815.1. Classification (NCBI taxonomy): domain Eukaryota; kingdom Metazoa; phylum Chordata; class Mammalia; order Rodentia; family Sciuridae; genus Callospermophilus; species Callospermophilus lateralis. The sequence goes on from NW_027511666.1 coordinate 14,900, forward strand.
CCAACATCTCAGGTATTAATTGTGGTGCAGGGAGATCTAGGTGCAGGGTGGCTTTGCCCACAGCACTGGGAATCTCAGCCTGGATATCACATGATTTTATTCTGAAATTCTTTAAAGCCACAGTTGAGAGTCAAAACACATATGGACCTCACATTGTATACCTCAATGGGCCTGACTTCATGTGACCTTTTGGCCACTCTTTGGGAAGCCTTGCCTGTGAGTGTTCTCAAGATCTTTCATTGATATGAGCTTCTTCAACATTTAATTGTTCCTGAATGAATTGAAACCCACAGAGCCTCCAACTTTATCCTCGTAAAATGGCTTGATAAATACCATGAAATTTTTGAAATTCCCATCACCAGGTGGCACTGGAAAACTTTTGGATGTCCTGTTGCTGATCATGAGTGTATCAGACAGTGCCTTGACTGAGTGGGTTTCATGAAAATTGTGTAGAACAGTGATGCCAGTAAGTTGGAGCCTGTTCATTAGTGGGCCTAGAGCAGTGGTGTGAAGGTGTGTGAAAAAACATGTGTGTTGGGGCATGTGGATCTGCCATTGGCTTCCAATTGCCTTGTGATTGACAGGGTACAGCCAGCAGACCCTTATATGTAAAGGCATCTTGTTATATGGATAGGTTTCTGGGCAATGTTCAGAATCAGGTTGCTATGGACAAAGGGGCAACCTATGTGGGACAGAATCCTGGTTGGTGCATTCTCATGCAGACCGTGTCCCTCCACACGTGACAGAACTCCCTCCAGCACTGTGTCCCAGTTGAACTCCTTGTATTTCATGAAGCAAATACCAAACTCCCAGTGCACCAAGGAGTAACACCACGAAAATTGGAGCATGACCAAATGGCTTCACAGTCAACCCGGAGAGACACTTACACCCCAGTGGCCATAGTTTAACTACAAAAAGAGTATTCAGCACTGCTGCCTCATTTTCATTGGAAAATTAGAAACAATGCCCTTCAGGTCACATATTTGCACACCCAGATTTGATGGTCACACAACAAAGGAAGCTAAAGCTCCTGACAACAACATGTATTTTAAGAGCCCAACCTCAGAGAGTTTCTCAAGAAGTCTTTACACAAGCAGAGCTCAATGTTTGTGGAGTGTTTACCCTGTCCCTTACTATTGGAAACTCCTCTACCACCTACAAGTTTGTGAACTCCTGTGCATTTTTTATTCCTGATATGTATTTACAGATTTTCTAACTTTTCTCCTTTATTGTATCTTACTTGGAACTAAGGTAATGCCAAGGCAATCTTCTGGATGAGAGTGTGAACATTTTTGTGTAGCACATATTTGCATACACTTTAGAGTCATTTTCCAATTTTCCATTCGAAATACTGAATCCCTGACACTAACGCATACCCTAATAAACTCTGACTACTACTCCTAATATGATGGAGAAAAATAACACAAACAGAATAGGAATACAAGCAGTTCAGAGGAATCATGGTGTATAGTTGGACTTGTTTTTTGCATGATTAATTGTAGGTGTTATAAATCTAGTCAATTTTTAATTGAAATAGTTCTCCATGTGTTTTTAATGTTAACAAATATGTGAATTCCTCTCTCCCTTTCTCTGTAGCCTATTCAGCACATGTATTTTTAAATGCACATATAGAACACTACCTGGTATCACACCTACATTCTTGTGAGGAGGCTAATTTGGCAAATTCAATTTGTGAGAAATGATCACTCCTGTTAAACTCTGTTGGAACTGAAAATTTAACTTAGGGGTGTGTTTCCAAGAAGAACAACATTATAAATAAATCCATGTTCTAAAAGAAATAATTTTGCATCTGTGGAAGATATATATTTCATGATAAATTTCGATTGCTAATTTATTGTCTGTGTGTGTTTTTTTTTTGTATATATATATATATATATACACTCTCCAGATTTTTCAAAATATGAAATATATGTGTCTTATATACACTCACTAAATTCATTCATGTTTATGTATATGGATTTATAATCAACTTTTCACAAGATCATTCTCAGAAATATTCATCCACCTGAAATACATATTGTTTGCAGTACTGAAAACTAACTTCAGTTAATGTTGCATACAAATACTAATACTTCTACAGTAACTGACCCAGTTTCACATCAATGCAAGTACATTCCTATGTGACATGATGTGTATTTTGAAATTTATTTTAATTCAACACTGGTACATTACTATTTCTTCAATTTGTGCACATCATAGAATATATATTTCATCCACAAGTTAGCAAACTTATAGGCATTTGTTTCACTTTCAATCACTTCCTGCTTCAGAACACATAGATTCTTCCAGGTTTCTTGACTGGTCTTATCATGAGACTTCTTTCCAAATACATTATTTTTGATTTCCTTTATCACTTTTGAAGCAAAACTGACACTCACTTCATGATAAACCATAACTATAATATCACCATTAGATGTATAACTGGTTGGAAGGAATGATTTCATATCAATATAGTATTTCTTATATTTATTCTGATATCAGTTTAATCCATTATTTAAAGTGGAACCAGTTATATTATTTATTCACTATATGGTCTATTCATGCATTATCTCTATATTCATAGACACAGGGTACACCTCTTAGTATGCCCAATACTAATTTATTCGTCTTCTAAATACTGCTCCCAGAAATGGTGGAAGAAATACTCATGTCACCTGATCTACATATGCATGTTACCACAGTAATATTCTGGACACAAAATGCAAAAGTCACACGTATGATTGTACCAAAGCCTAAATGGAAACTGAACATGGATTACTAAAAACATCCATATCCAGGTTGCCTAATGCTCTCAAATGTCAATCCTATTGGTGACCACATTTTTGTTTCTTCCTACGATTATATATTCAACCTCAAAACTGTTGGAAATGTCTAGTTTTTTCACTCACTTTATACTTTGCCTGATTTCCTAATGTCTCTATTGATATCTACTTTCCTACATATTTTTCCCAGTTCAACATTGTGACTGACCCTTCACATGTGCTGACATTGACATTCACTCTCTAAACAAAACCCTATTACTAATGAACTTTGGTCCAAATCCTATACTCTATCTTCTTCCGAAACATACTGACTATCTTCCTGATCCTATCGACTATCCCTTTTTGAGTGGATGTACTCTACTACATTCAATCATCCGAGGTACAAGGTCCTATGCCATTGTATATCGATTTTTCTGAAACATGTATGCAGAACGTAATTCAAAGCTACGTGTCCCAATTTATTGCCCAATGCACTTCTGAGCTTCAAATCTTACCTAGATTTCTGTCTCCATACTTATATTTAACCACTATATTTCTATATATTGCAGGTTCCCAATACCATTATTCATCCCGCAGAATGATTCCTAACCCAAATCGAACCTGTTATTAACCCTAACCATACACTGTTGCCTCAATCTAACATTACAAAAGAGCAGGGACAGGGCTATTCTTTCAATAAGGGATGTAGGTGATCTTCCAACTGCTGAGAACCTCAAAGTTCGATGTAGAAATTATCCCTGGAGAAGATGTAGGCAGCTATGAAGGACCTGAATGAGCAAAAGCCATCTTCCATGGCAAACAACCTGCACAGGACGAAGGGATGTGTATGCATCAGACTCTCTCTTCTTAATGTAGAGAAGATGGACCTAACCAGGCCTTCGTGGAGAGCTGTTCCATGGTGTCTATTTTGATATACCATTCTAACTAGTCAAATTGTCACAGGAAGTAGGGGCACCCTCCAACTCATGGGACCATTGTAAGCAAGTGTTAGGACAAAGTTGTTGCCAAGGCAGTGGCCTCATTCAGTTCCAAAGAAAGTGACATACCTCATTTTCTTGGTGATGGAACTCTCTGAAATTGGGATGCAAGAAGCCAGGCACCAAGAGCCAGTCCCAGTCCCAGTCCCAGTGGGCTCACTTGTTTGGATTTACCAAGTACAGAGTCAGACCTTCTTGGTACCTAGTGATGTGAGGATGGCCAAATGCCAGTAGAGCTCTGAAGAGGGGCCTTTCTTGAGACAGCAGGTTGTGGCTAACCACTGGCTCCTCCCAGAATAACAGAGTTGGCCAAGGAGACAAGATCTGAGACCGGACAGGCCATTTCGAGTGGAACATAGTATGGCCCACCAGTCAGAGGACACTCCAGATAGTTAAAGACCTATTTTTGGGAAGGAGGTGCCTTTTTGGTTGTGGGTGTGAGTTTGTGGTTTTGTTTCATGTTCTGAGAATAGGTAGGAAAGGTGGTTGGTTTGGTTTGGAGTCGACTTTTTCTAGTAAGTCTTTAGACAAGGCGAGTGTTTCTATGTCTGTGTAGCCACTGTGTCCGTGGTTTTAGACATTAGAAACGAGAATGCATCAATGGAGGTGTCCTGTCTAGTAGAAAGATTCACAGCATTCATCCTGCACAATTGATTAATGGACTGTTGCTTGCCTTATGGATGGGAAACACCTACTAACTTCCTAAGTTGCTGTTTTCTTCCTGAATTCTGGCCACTCTCCAGAATAGTATCATGGTTTATTGTCCAAGATATGTACCACCTCCAAACTCTGTGACATGGCCATGTCCTTGATAGCTGAAGGGAATGGGAACATCTCAGAAAACTCAGATACCAGTGTGACCATTAAAGTCTCAGTGGAGAAACCCTGCTTGGCTCCATTTGCTTATCTATGTTTCTGTTGCCTTGAATGTCAGGAAGGTCTTTGCCTCAGGCCACCCCTTTGTGAAGCCTGAAGAAATAGTTTTCAAATGGAAATGAATGGGCATCACCTGTGGCTCTTTGCTTAATTGCTCTGGAAAGGGATGTGTCTTAATCAGACACTAGGCCCTGTTTGAGGCTGTGGCTAAAATTCTCAGCTCCTGATAGATCTAAAGAAGATCCCATGTGTGCATCCAAACCAAAATGGCAAAAAATCTGTCATTGTGGATGAAGTCTCTTGACTTCTTCTGTTTGGTTCCTGACCTCCATCAAGTGAGAATAGGGATCCTTTGGATCAAATGAGTTCTTCAAATTCCTGCAGAACTGCTTGGGTTGTCTCATGATGCCAAATCACATAAAGAATCTATACCTGACAGTCAGTAGGCCTCAAATTGGAGAAGCAGAGCAGTATTTATGGCAGGCCTATTTGATCACTCCTGGTTCATAAGAAGGGTGAACAGGCCACCCTTACTTTGGACATATCAGGGGCAAGGGTGCATTATTTGGACACTGTCTTGGGCTGCACCACTCTTGGAAACCTGCAGCCAGAGTTAATGATGAGTGTTTATATGGTTAAAGATAAGGGCAATGTGGGAATGTTTTGGTTTTAAATGTGGTCATTTTTGTGGCGTTTGGAATAGATGACTGGGTCCACATGGGCTTGAACTCTGGTGTGATTCCCCTTAGAAACTGAGTTCTGAAACTGACCTCAGAGAAGTATTGCCATGAGTTGTGTTGGGATTGTAGGAGGCCATGCATAAGAGTCGCCCTTGAAACCTGAGATCTAGGCCCAGGAAAGCTTTCAACAGAGCACTGAGAATCTCAGCAAGGATATCACATGATTTTATTCTGAAAAACTTGGCAGCCACAGTTAAGAGTCAAAACACACAAGGACCTCACATTATAGACCTTAAAGGGCCTTTCTTCATGTGACCTTTTGGGCACACTCTGGGAAGCCTTGCCTGTGAGAGTTCCTCAGAGCTTTCATTGAAATGAGCTTCCTCACCATTTAATGGTTCCGGGATGAATGGAAACCCCAAAGTGCCTTCAACTTCATTCTTGAAAAATGGATAGATAAATATCATAAAATTTTTGAAATTCCCAATGACCAGGTGGCACTGGATAACCATTGGATGTCCCATTGCTGATCATGAGTGTACCAGACAGTGCCTTGATTTACTGGGTTTCTTGAAAATGGTGTAGAACAGAGATGCCAGTAAGTTAGAGCGTGCTGAGTAGTGGGCCTAGAGCAGTGGTGTGCAGGTGTGTGATAATACATCTGTGGTGTTGCCATGTGGATATTACATTGGCTTCCAAATTGCTTGTGACTGACTTCGTGCAGCCAGCAGACCATTATATGAAATGGCATCTTGTAATATGGAGAGGTTTCAGGGCAATGTTCAGAATCAGGTTGGTATGGTCAAGGGGGCAAGCAATGTGGGATAGAAGCCAAGTTGGGGCATTCTCCTGCAGACCCTGACCCACCACATGTTACAGGACTCCCTCCAGCACTGTTTCCCAGTTGAATTCCTTGTATGTCGTGAAGCAAATACAAAACACCCAGTGCAGCAGCAAGAAACATCAGGAAAAGTGGAGGATGACCAAATGGCTTCAAAGTCCACATGGGGAGACACTTAGCCCGCAGTGACCACAGTTTAGCTACAAAGAGTGAATTCAGCACTGCAGCCTCATGTTCATTGGAAAATAAGAAACCATGTCCTCCAGGTCACATAGATGCAGACCAAACTTTGATGGACTCACTACAAAGGAAGTTAAGCTCCTGACAACAACATATATTTCAACTACCCAAACTCAGAGGCAGTTTCTCAAGAAGTCTGTAGGCCAGCATAGCTCCATGTTTGTGGAGGGTTTACACTGTCCTTTACTTTTGGAAACTGTTCTACCACCTCCATAGTTGTGTAATGCTGAGCATTTTCCAGTCCAGATATGTATTCACATATTTTCTAACTCCTCTCCTCTAATTGTGTCATACTAGGGGCGAAGATAATTTCAAGGCATTCTTCTGGATGAGAGTGGGAATATTTTTTGTAGCACATATTTTCATGCATATTAGATTCATTTTCCTATTTTCTACTTGAAATACTGAATCCCTGACACTAACCCATAACCTACTATACTCTGACTACTAATCCTAATATGATGGAGAAAAATAACTCAAACAGAATAGAAATACAAGCATATCAGAGGAGGCATAGTGTATAGTTGGACACGGCTTTTGCGTGACAAAGTGTTGGTGTTATAAATCTAGTCAATTTGTAATTGATATAGTTCTCCATGTGTTTTTAAAGTTAACAAATATGTGAATTCCTCTCTCCCATTCTATGTAGCCTATTCAGCACATCTATTTTATATGCATATATAGAATCCTACCTGGTATCACACGTACATTCTTGTCAGGTGTCTGACTTGGCAGATACAAATTGTGAGAAGTGATCACTCCTCCTAAACACTGTGGGATCTGAAAATTCATCCTCTCTGTGAGCTTCCTAGTTGAACAATATTATACATAATTCCATGTTCAGGAAAATGAATATTTTTCGATCTGTGGATGATATATATTTCATGATGAATTTCGATTGGCATATATACTACTACTATTTAATGTGTGTGTGTGTGTGTGTGTGTATACACACTCCAGATGTTTTAAAATATTAAATATATGTGTCTTATTATACACTCCTTAATTTCATTCTAGTTCATGTATGTGGATTTATAGTCAACATTTCACAAGATTATTCTCGGAAATATTCAACCACCTGAAATACTATTTGTTTCCTATTACTGAAAATTAACTTCAGTGAATCGTGAATACAAATCCTAATATTTCTACAATAATTGACCCAGTTTCTCATTAATGCAAGTAGATTCCTATGGGACATGATGTGTATTTTTATGTTCATTCTTATTCACCACTGGTATTTTACTATTTCTTCAGTTTATGCACATTATAAGATATATATTTCATCCACAAGTTACAAAATTATAGGCATTTGTTTCACTTTCAATCATTTTCTGCTTCGAAACACATGTATTCCTCCATGTTTCTTGACTGGTCTTCTCATGAGACTTCTTTCCAAATACATTATTTTCGATTTCCATAATCACTTTTGAAGCAAAACTCACACACCCTTCATGATAATCCATAACCCCAATATTACCATTAGATGTATAACTGGTTGGAATGAATGATTTTGTATCAATATAATATTTCTTATATATTTTCAGATATCAATTCAATCCATGATTTAAAGTGAAACCAGTTATATTATTTATTCACTGTACAGTCTATTCATGCTTTTTCTTTATATTCATAGACACAGGGTACACCTCTTTGTAAACCCAATACTAATTTATACGTCTTCAAATTATTGGTCTCAGAAATGATGGAAGAAATACTCATGTCACCTTATCTACATATACATTTTATCACAGAAATATTTGGACACAAAAAGAAAAGGTCACACTTATGTTTGTACCAAAGCCTAAATGTAAAGTGAATATGGATTACTAAAAACATCCATGTCCAAGTTGCCTAATGCTCTCAAAAATCAATCCTATTTGTGACAATATATTTGTTTCTTCCTAAGATTATATATTCAAATTCAACCCTGTTGAAAACATCTAATCCTTTCTCTCACTTTATACTTTTCCTGATTTCATAATGTCTCTATTGATTGCTTTCCTACATATTTTCCCCAGTTCATCATTGTAACTGACTCTTCACATGTGCTGACAATTCCATTCACACTCTAATCGAAACCCTATTGCTAAGAAACTTTTGTTCCAAATCCTATACTCACTCTTCCTCCTAAACCTACTGACTATCTTCCTAATCCTACCTATTAACGCTTTCTGACTGGATGTTCTCTTCTACATTCAATAATCCAAGGTACAGGGTCTTATGCCATTGTATATCGATCTCTCTGAGACATCTCTGCAGAACATAATTCAATGCTAAGTATCACAATCCCTTGATCCCAATGCTAAGTATCACAATCCCTTGAAGCCCAATCCCCTTCTGGGCTTCAAATTTTACTTAGATTTCTGTTTTCCTACATACATTTCACCTCATTATTCTTGTACAATTATTCATCCAGCAGAATAATTTCTAACCCAAATCGAACATGTTATTAACCCTAACCATACACTGTTCCCTCAATCTAACTTTACAGACGAGCAGGGACAGAGTTGGTCTTACAATATAGGAATGTAGGGGATCTTCCACCTGCTGAGAACCACAAAGTTCCATGCAGAAATGATCACTGGAGAAGATGTAGGCAGCTATGAAGGACCTGAGAGAGCAAAAGTCATCTTCCCTGGCAAACAACATGGTCAGAATGAAGGGTTGTTTCTGAATCAGCCTCTCTCTTTTTAATGTAGAGAAGATGGACCAAACCAGGCCTGTGTGGAGAGCTGCTCCCGGGTGCCTATGGTTGATATAGCATTCTAACTTGTGAAAGTGTCACAGGAAGTAGGGGCAGCCTCTTTCTCATGGTAGCCTTGGAAGCAACTGTTAGGACAAAGAGGTTGCCAAGGCAGTGATCTGATTCAGTTCCTGAAGGAAGTGACCTCACATCACTTCTTTGGTGATGGAACTCTCTGAACTTGGGATCCAGGAAGACAGGAACCCATAGCCAGTCCAGTCCCAGTCCCAGTGGTCTCCTTGTTTGGATTTACCAAGGACACAGACATTCATTTTTGGTACCTACTGATGTGAGGATGTCCAAAACGCAGGAAAGCTCTGAAGAGGGGTTTTTCCTGAGAAAGCAGGTAGTGGCACACTGCTGGCTCCTGACAAATTCACAGAGTTGCACAAGGAAAGCAGGTCTGAGACAGGAAGGCCATTTATTTGGAACATACTATGGCCCACGAGTCAGTGGAAACTCCAGATAGTCACAGACCTACTTGGGGGAAGGAGGTGTCTTTCTGGGTGTGGGTGGGGATTTGTGAATTTGTCTCATGTTCTGAGAATAGGTAGGAATGGCGGTTTGTTTGTTTTGGCGGGACCTGTTTGTAGTAAGTCGTTTGACAAGGCATGTGTTTGGATATCAGTGTATCCCACTGTGCCCCTGGTTGTAGACATTAGAAAAGAAAATGCATCAATGGATGAGTCCTGTCTAGTTGAAATCTTCTCAGCATTCATCCTGCCCGATTTATGAATGGACTGTGGCTTGTCTTATAGATGGGCAACACCTACTATCTTCCTAAGTTCCTGTTTTCTTCCTGAATTGTGGGCACTCTCCAGAATAGACTGATGGTTTTGTGTCCAAAATATGTACCACCTCCAAGCTCTGTGACATGGCCATGTACTACATAGCTGAAGGGAATGGTGAGCATCTCAGAAAACTCAGATATCAGTGTGACCAGGAAAGTCTCAGTGGAGAAACCCTGCTTTGGGAATTTTGCTTACCTATTGTTCTGTTGCACTGAATGTCAGGAACATCTTTGCCTCAGGCCACCCCTTTGTGAAGCATGAAGAAAACAGTTTTCAAATGGAAATAAATGGGCATCACCTGTGGCTCTTTGCTTAATTGCTTTGGAATGGGATGTGTCTGATTCAGGCTCTTGGCCCCCTGTGAGGCTGTGGCCTAGATTCTCAGAACCTGAGGGATCTAAAGAAAGATCTCTTGTGTATCCAAAACCAAAATGGCCAAAAGAGCAGTCATTGTGGATGAAGTCTCTCGAATTCTTCTAAGGATCCTGACCTCCATCAAGTGAGAATCAAGATCTTTTTGGTCAAATGAGTTTTTCAAAGCCCTGAAGAGGCTAGCCCAGAGGTGCTTGGTTTTTCTCATGACTCCATTTAACATTAAGAATCTAAACCCAAGAGTCAGTAGGCCTAAAATTGGAAAATCGAAGCAGTATTAACAGCAAGCCTTTTTGATCACTCATGGTTCACCGGAAGGGTGTCCAGGCCACCATGACTTTAGGCAAATGAGGGGCAAGGGAGCTTATTTTGGATACTGTCTTAGGCTGCACAACTCATGAAAACCACCAGCCAGTGGTTATGATGTGTGTCTATATTTTAAGAAGATGAGGGCCATGTTGGAGTGTTTTGGTTTTAATTGTGGTCATTTGTGTGGCATTTGGAAGAGATGACTGGGTCCACCTGGGATTGAACTCAGGTGTGATTTACCTTAGAGACTGAGTTCTGGAACTGACCTCAGAGAAGTATTGCCATGAATTGTGTTGGGATTTTAGCAGGCCATGCATGAGAGTCACCCTTGGAAACTGAGATCTAAGCCCAGGGTTCCTGTCCACAGAGCACTGAGAATCTCAGCAAGGATATCACATGATTTTATTTTGAAAGACTTGACAGCCATAGTTGAGAGTCAAAACACACATGGACCTCACATTGTAGACCTCAATGGGCCTGGCTTCATGTGACCTTGGGCCACTCTTTGGGAAGCCTTCCCTGTGAGAGTTCTCCAGAGCTTTCATCGAAATGAGCTTACTCAATATTTAATGGCTCCTGAATGAATTTAAACCCACAGTGCCTCCAACTTCTTCCTTCAAAAATGGCTAGATAACTACCACCAAATTTTGAAATTTCCATGACCAGGTGGCACTGGAGAACCTTTGGATGTCCTGTTGCTGATCATGAGTGTACCAGAAAATGCCTTCATTGACTGCGTTTCATGAAAATGGTGTAGAACAGAGATGCCAGTAAGTTGGAGCCTGCTGAGTAGTGGGCCTAGAGCAGTTGTGTGCAGGTGTGTGACAATACATCTGTGGTGGGGTCATGTGGATCTTACATTGGCTTTCAAATGGCTTGTGACTGACATGGTGCAGCTAGCAGAACTTTGTATGTAAAGGCATCATGTTACATGGAGAGTTTTCAGGGCAATATTCAGAATCAAGTTCCTATGGTAAAGGGGGCAAGCAATGGGGGATAGAAGCCTGGTTGGTGCATTCTCCTGCAGACCTTGACACACCATACGTTACAGGACTCCCTCCAGCATTGTGTCCCAGTTTAACTCCTTGTATGTCATGAACCAAATACAAAACACCCACTACAGCAGCAAGAAACACCACGAAAAGTGGAGCATGACCAAATGATTTCAATGTCCAGACGGGGAGACACTTATCCCCCAGTGGCCACAGTTTAGCTACAAAGAGTGAATTCAGCACTGCTGCCTCATGTTCATTGGACAATAAGAATTCATGTCCTCCAGGTCACAAAAATGCAGACCCAAGTTTGATGGTGTCACTACAAAGGAAGCTAAAGCTTCTGACAACAACATATATTTCAAGTACCCAACCTCATTGTCAGTATCTCCAGAAGTGTTTAGGCCAGCAGAGTTCCATGTTTGTGGAGTTTTACCCTGTCCCTAAGGTTTGGAAATGTCTCTTTCACCTCAAAGGTTGTGAACTACTGAGCATTTTCCATTCTACGTATGTATTCACAGATTTTCTAACTCTTCTCCTCTAATTGTTTCTTACATGGGGCGTGGTTATTTCAAGCCATTGTTCTGAATGAGAGTGGGAATTTTTTGTGTGTAGCACATATTTGCATACACATTGGATTCATTTTCCAATTTTCCATTCGAAATACTGAATCCCTGACACGAACCCATACCCTACTAGACTCTGACTACTAATTCTAATATGATGCAGAAAAGTAACACAAACAGAATTGAAATACAAGCAGTTCAGATGAGGCATGGTGTATAGTTGATCTTGCCTTTTGCATGATAAATGTTAGGTGTTATAAATCCAGTCTATTTTTAATTGAAATAGATCTCCATGTGTTTTTAAAGTTAACAAATATGTGAATTCCTGTCTCCCTTTGTCTGTAGCCTATTCAGCAATGTATTTTTATATGCACATATCAAATCCTACCTGGTGTCACACCTACATTCTTGTGAGGTGACTGACTTGGGAGATACAATTTGTGAGAAGACATCACTCCTCCTAAACGCTGTTGGAACTGAAAATTCAAATAATGGGTGAGCTTCCTAGTAGAACAACATTATACATAAATCCCTGTTAAGAAAATTGAATATTTTTGGATCTGTGATTGATGTATATTTCATGGTGAATTTCTATTTGCATATATGTTGCTACATTTTAATATCTGTGTGTGTGTGTGTGTGTATACACACACACACCCACACACTCTCCAGATTTTTCAAAATATGAAATATATGTATCTTATTTACACTCCCTAAATTCATTTATGTTCAAGTATGTGGATTTATAATCAACTTTTCACAAGATTTTTCGCAGAAATATTTATCCACCTGAAATACATATTTGTTTCCTAGTACTGAAAACTAACTTCAGTGAATGGTACATACAAATCCTGTTGATAGCCACAGCCAAGGTTCTCCAGTAAGGACCATATGTACTTTTGAACAACCAAAGGCAGGCATGGTCCCTAAGCCACATGCTTGTTGTTTAAACAGAGAGGGGGAGATGTTGAGAGCCACAGCCAATGGGGCCCCAGGAAACCTCCAACTGCCAGCAAACTTCCAGCTGCCGGCAGATGATTGGCTCACAGCGGCCCCAGCAACATCTAGCTGATTGGCTCCTCTGTGGTGATGCTCATTGCAGATGCTCATTGAGCTGTTTCCCCGCCCATTCAGACTGCCAGTGGATGATTGGCTCACAGAGGCCCCAGCAACATCTAGCTGATTGGCTCCTCTGTGGTGATGCTCAATGGGATGTTTCCTTGCCCTTTCAGACAACGGAGCTGCTCATTGGTGGACTTTTTTGGCTCCGCCCATGTGACCCAGCCAATCGGCCTCAAAAGGAGGAGGCTTGTGGTTGAGGGAGAGGCTTGTGGGAAGACTGTGGTGGCAGTTGGGCTCTGAGGGTTTTTCCTGAGAAGCTGTTTTGTTTGGTTTGTGTGGTTCTAAAAATAAAGTTCGTTTCTTTTGACAATTGGCTCCTGAATTGTGCCCAGCCAGACTGATGATAATCATGTAAAATGTTGATTTTAAATCCACATACATGAACTTGAATGAATTTAGGGAGTGTATAATAAGACACATTTATTTCATATTTTGGAAAATCTGGAAAATCTCGTGAATATATATATATATATATATATATATATATATATATATATATATATACATACATACATATATATACATATACACACACACACAACAATAAAATGTAGCAATATATATGCCAATCAAAATTTATCATGAAATATATATCATCCACATATCTAAAAATATTCATTTTACTGAACATGGATTTATGTATGATGTTGTTCACTAGGAAGCTCACCCATAGGTTGAATTTTCAGTTCCATCAGTATTTAGGGGAAGTTATCTATTCTCATAATTTGTATATTCCAAAGTCAGTGAGCTCACAGGAATGTACGTGTGTTACCAGGTAGGAGTCTATATATGCATAAAAATATACATGTTCTAAAGAGGCTACAGAGAAAAGGAGACAGGAATTTACATATGTGTTAACTTTGAAAACTCATGGAGAAATATTACAATGAAAAGTTGACTAGATTCATAACACATATCCTTGATAAAGGAGAAGGAAAATCCAAGTATACAGCATGCCTCCTACAAAAGGCCTGTATTTCTATTCTGTTAGGTTTCTTTTTCTCCATCATTTTAGGATAAGTAGTCAGAGTCTAGTAGGGTATGAGTTAGTGTCGGGAATTCAGTATTTCAAATGGAAAATAGGATAATGTATCCAATGTGTATGCAAATATGTGCTACACAATAATCTTCCCACTCTCACCTAGAACAATGCCTTGACATTACCTTTGCCCCAAGTGAGACACAATTAGAGGAGAAGAGTAAGAAAATCTGTGAATACATATCTGGAATGGAAAATTCTCAGGAGTTCTCAACCTGGGAGCAGGTAGAGGAGTTTCCAGAAGTAAGGAACTGGGTAAACACTCCACAACCATGGAGGTCTGCTGGAAAAAAGACTTCTGGAGAAACTGCCTCTGAGGTGTGGCACTTGAAATATATGTTGTTGTCAGTAGCTTTGTCTTCATTTGTAGTGAAACCATCAAAGCTGGGTCTGAATCTATGTGACCTGGAGAACATGGTTTCTTATTTTCCAATGAACCTGAGGCAGCAGTGCTGATTTTTCTCTTTGTAGGTAAACAGAGGCCACTGGGCCAAAGTGTCTAACTGTGTGGACGATGAAGCCATTTAGTCATCCTTCAATTTTCATGGTGTTTCTTGGTGCTGAACTGGGAGTTTGGTATTTGCTTCAAGAAATACAAGGAGTTCAACTGGGACACAGTGTTGGAGGGAGTTCTGTGACATCTGGTGGGTCAGAGTCTCCAGGAGAACGCACCAATCCGGCTTCTATCCCACATAGCTTGCCCCCTTGACCATAGCAACCTGATTCTGAACATTGCCCTGAAACCTCTCCATATAACAAGATGCCTTTGCATATAAGGGTCTGCTGGGTGCACCATGTCAGCTAAAAGCCATTTGGAAATCAATGGCAGATCCACATGGCACCACCATAAATATTTTATCACACACCTGCACACCACAGCTCTGGGCCAAATACTCCGCAGTCTCCATCTAACCGGCATCTCTGTTCTACACCACTTTCATTATACCCAATCAATCAAGGCACTCTCTGGTACACTAATGATGAGCAACAGAACATCAAAGGTTCTCCAGTGCCACCTCATCATGCGAATTTCAAAAATTTCATGGTATTTATCTAGCCATTTTACAAGGATGAAGTTGGAGGCATTATTTGTTTCAATTCTTTCAGGAATTATTCAATGTTGAGGAAGCTCATTTTAAGGAAAGTTCTGGAGAACTTTCACAGGCAAGGCTTTCCAAAGAGTGGCCAAATAGTCACATGAAGCCAGGCCAATTGAGGTCTACAATGTGAGGTCCATGTGTGTTTTGACTCTCAACTATGTCTGGCAAGTATTTCAAAATAATATCATATGATATTCTGTCTGAGATTCCCAGTGCTCTGTGGAAAGCCACCCCGGGCCTAGATCTCAGTTTCAACGGGCGACTCTCATGGGTGGCCGCCTAAAATCCCAACACAAATCATGGCAATACTTCTCTGAGGTAAGTTCCAGAACTCAGTCTCTAAGGGGAATCACACCAGAGTTCAAGCCCTGGTGGACCCAGTCATCTCTTCCGACTGCCACATAAATGACCACAAGGAAAACCAAAAAACTCCCAAATGGCCCTCATCTTCTTCCATATAGACGCTCATCATAACCTCTGGCTTGACGTTTCCTTGAGGGGCACAGCCCAAGACAGTGTCCAAAATAATCTCCCTTTCCTCTCATTTGCCTAAAGTCAAGGTGGCCTGGAGACCCATTCTGTGAACCAGGAGTGATCAAATAACCCTGACTTTAGTACTGCTCTGCTTCTCTAATTTGAGGCCTACTGTCTGTGGAGTATAGATTCTTGATGTGAATTGGAGTAATGAAAAAACCCAATAACCCATTGGCTACCCTCTGCAGGGTTTTGAAGAACTCATTTGACCCAATAAATCCCTATTCTCATTTTATGGAGGTCAGGAACCTTACAGAGGAAGGTGAGAGACTTCATCCTCAATGAATGCTTTTTGGGCCATTTTGGTTTTTGATGTGCCTTCTGGAATGTTACATATGTTTTTTTTTTTTGGTTTTAGTGCCTTCTGGAATGTTACATAATTTTTTTCTTTAGACATTATTGCCAGAGTTCCTATCTTCATCCCAGTGCAGGTGAAATCAAAGATAATTCCAGTCTACAGCTTCTGCAATAGCCATCCCTGTACTGCTTGCAGAACTTGCCTGGACACATGTGAACTCACCTAAATGCATTGTGAACTATCTGTTGGTGCAGCGACTTGTCGTAGTGTTGGGGTATATTTGCTGATGATGTCATCGGTGGTACAATTTTTCCAAAAGGAGCCGTCAATTGGCTTGGTGTATCTTCCTCCCTTCTGCGTGTCATGATCGTCCAGCTAAAATTTGGGGGGGCCAACAGAGGTGAGGCAAAGAACCTCACCCACCTCCGCTGGTACAAAGACCTCTCCACAGGTGTGGCTCTATACTGGGCGGGTAGTCAGTGACGGGTAAGATCCAATTGCAATGGTACCAACTTAACGGGTAAAGACCATATGTACTATTGGACAACCTAAGGCAGGCACGGTCCCTAAGCCACATGCGTGTTGTTTAAACAGAGAGGGGAAGATGTTGAGAGCCACAGCCGAAGGGGCCCCAGCAAAATTCCTGCTGCCAGCAAACTTCCAGCTGCCGGCTGATGATTGGCTCACAGCGGCCCCAGCAACAACTAGCTGATTGGCTCCTCTGCGGTGATGCTCAATGGGCTGTTTCCCTGCCCTTTCAGACCACAAAACTGCTCATTGGGGGACTTTTTTTGACTTTGCACACATGACCCAGCCAATCGGCCTCAAGAGCAGGAGGATTGTGGGAGGCGGAGAGAGGCTCATGTGGAGGGAGAGGTTTTGGGAAGCCAGTGGTGGCAGTTGGGGCTCTGAAGGTTTTTCCTGAGAGGCTGTTTTGTTTGGCGTGTGTGGTTCTAAAAATAAAGTTCGTTTCTTTTGGCAAGTGGCTCCTGATTGTGCCCAGCAAGACTGCGGCATTATCCTAATATTTCTACAATAACTGACCCAGTTTAACATCAATGCAAGTAGATTCCTGTGGGAGAGGACATGATGTGTATTTTGACGTTCATTTTTATGTAACAGTGGTACATTACTATTTCTTCAGTTTATGCACATCATAGGATATATATTTGATCCACAAGTTCACAAATATATAGGCATTTGTTTCACTTTCAATCACTTTCTGCTTCAAAACACATGTATTCCTCCAGGTTTCTTGACTGGTCTTTTCATGAGACTTCTTTCCAAACACATTATTTCCGATTTCCATAATCACTTTTGAAGAAAAACTCACACATTCTTCATGAAAAACCATAATGCTGATATAACCATTAGATATATTACTGGTTGGAATGAAGGATTGTATATCAATGTAAGATTTTCTGTATATTTTCAGATACCAATTCAATCCATTATTTAAAGTTAGAACCAGTTATAATATTTATTTACAGTATGGTCTATTCATGCATTATTTCTATAATTATAGACACAGTGTACACCATTTTTACCTCCAAAAATAATTTATACGTCTTCAAAATATTGCTCCCAGAAATGGTGGAAGAAATACTCATGTCACCTGATCTACATATACATTTTACCACAGTAGTATTCTGCACACAGAAAGAAGAGGTCAAACTTATGTTTGTACCAAAGCCTAAATGAAAAGTGAGCATGGATTACGGAAAACATCCATGTCCATGTTGCCTAATGCTCTCAAAAGTTCATCCTATTGGTGACTACATGTTTGTTTCTTCCTAACATTATATATTCAAACTAAAGCCTGTTGAAAATGTATAATTCTATCACTCACTTTATACTTTGCCTGATATCCTAATGTCAATTGATATCTGCATTCCTACTTTTTTGCCCAGTTCATCCTTTTGACAGACTCTCCACATGTGCTGACAATTACATTCACTCTATCCAAAACCCTACAGCTAAAGATCTTTTTATCCAAATCCTATACTCACTCTTCTTTCAAAACCTACCAACTATCTTACTAATCCTACAAATTATCCCTTTTTGACTGGATGTTCTCTTCAACATTCAATAAACCAAGGTACAAGTAATTATGCCATTGTATATCGATTTATCTGAGACATCTGTGCAGAATATAATTCAAAGCTAAGAATCCCAGCTAACGATCCAATGCAATTCTGGGCTTCAAATATTACCTAGATGTCTGTTTTCATACTTATAATTCACTTATATTCTTATAAATATCGCACATTCCCAATACCATAATTCATCCCGCAGAATGTTTCCTAACCCAAATGGAACATGTTATTAACCCTGACCATACACTGTTCTCTCAATCTAACTTTACTGAAGAGCAGGGACAGAGTTGGTCTTTCAATACAGAAATTAGGGGATCTTCCACTTGCTGAGAACCTCCAAGGTCATTAAAGAAATGATCCCAGGATTTAATGTAGGCAGCTATGAATGACGTCAGAGAGCAAAAGTCATCTTCCATGACAAACAACCTGGTTAGCATGAAGGGATGTGTCTGAATCAACATTTCTTTTCTTAATGTATAGAAGATGGACCAAACCAGGCCTATCTGGAGAGCTTTTTTGGGGTGCCTATGGTTGATATACCATGCAAAATTGTGAAAGTTTCACTGGAAGTAGGGGCAGCCTCCAACTCATTGGACTCTTGGAAGCAACTGTTAGGACAAATTGGTTGCCAAGGCAGTAACCTGATTCAGTTCCTGAAGGAAGTGACCTACGTCACTTCCTTGGTGAAGGAATTCTCTGAACTTGGGATCCATGAAGACAGGCACCCAGAGCCAGTCCCAGTCCCAGTCCCAGTGGGCTCACTTGTTCGGTTTTACCAAGGACAGGGTCAGTCTTTCTTGGTACCTACCTATGTGAGGATGGCCAAAGGCCAGGAGAGCTCTGAAGAGGGACCTTTTCTGAGAAAGCAGGTAGTGGCTCACCGCTGGCTCCTGACAACTTCACAGAGTTGGCCAAGGAGACCAGATCTGAGTCAGGACAGGACATTTCGGGAGAACATTGTATGGCCCACCAGTCAGAGGACACTCTGGATAGTCACAGACCTACTTGGGGGAAGGAGGTGCCTTTGTGGGAGTGGTTGTGGTTTTGTGGTTTTGTCACATGTTCTGAGAATAGGTAGAAAATGCGGTTTGTTTGGTTTGGATTGCACTGTTTCTAGTAAGTCGTTTGACATGTGAGTGTTTCTATGTCTGTGTATCCCACTGTGTCTGTGGTTGTAGACATTAGAAAAGAGAATGAATTAATGGATGTGTCCTGTCTAGTAGAAAGCTTCCTGGCATTCATCCTGCCCAAATGATGAATGGACCGCGGCTTGCCTTCTGGATGGGCAAAACCTACTATCTTCCTAAGATCCTGTTTTCTTCCTGAATTCTGGCCACTCTCCAGAATAGGCTCATGGTTTTGTGTCCAAGATATATACAACCTCCAAGCTCTGTGACATGACCATGTACTTGATAGCTGAAGTGAATGGGGAGCATCTCAGAAAACTCAGATATCAGTGTGACCAGGAAAGTCTCAGTGGAGAAACCCTGCTTTGGGTCTTTTGCTTACCTGTTTTTCTGTTGCCCTAAATGTCAGGAAGGTCTTTGCCTCTGGCCACCCCTTTGTGAAGCCTGAAGAAAACAGTTTTCAAATGAAAATGAATGGGCATCTCCTGTTGCTCTTTGCTTAATTGCTTTGTAAAAGGATGTGTCTGAATCAGCCTCTTGGTTCTGTGTGAGGTTGTGGCTTAGATTCTCAGCACCTGATGCATCTAAAGATAGATTCAATGTGTGCATTCAAAACAGAAATGGCAAATGAGTCTCTTGCCTTCCTCTATTAGATTCCTGACCTTCATGAAGTAAGAATCAGGATCCTTTAGTTCAAATGAGTTCTTTGAACCCCTGCAGAAGTGCTTGGGTTTTCTGATGACTCCAAATCACATAAAGAATCTATACCTGACAGTCAGTAGGCCTCAAATTGGAAAAGCAGAACAGTATTAACTACATCCCTATTTGATCAGTTCTGGTTCACAGTAAGGGTGTGTAGGCCACCCTGACTTTTGGCAAATTAGGGGCAAGGGAGCTTATTTTGGACAGTGTCTTGGTCTGCGCCCCTCATGGAAACCTCCAGCGAGAGGTTATGATGAGTGTCTATATGGAAAAACATGAGGGCCATGTGGGAGTGTTTTGGTTTCAATTCTGGTCATTTGTGTGGCAGTTGGAAAAGATGACTGTGTCCACCTGGGTTTCAACTCTTGTGGGATTCCCCTTGGAGACTGAGTTCTGGAACTGACCTTAGAGAAGTATTGCCATGAATTGTGTTGGGATTTTCGGAGGCCACACATGAGAGTCACCCTTGGAAACTGAGATCTAGGCCCAGGGTGGCTTTCCACAGAGCACTGGGAATCTCAGCGAGGATATCACTTGATTATATTCTGAAAGACTTGGAAGCAATAGTTGAGAGTCAAAACACACATGGACCTCACATTGTAGACCTCAATGTGGCTGGCTTTATGTTACATTGGGCCACTCTTTCGGAAGACTTGCCTGTGAGAGTTCTCTAGAGCTTCCATTGAAATGAGCTTCCTCAACATTTAATGGTTCCTGAATGAATTGAAACCCACAGTACCTCCAACTTCATCCTTGAAAAATGGCTAGAAAATACCATGAAATTTTTGAAATTTCCATGACCAGCTGGCACTGGAAAACCATTTGATGTCCTGGTGCTTATCATGAGTATACAAGACAGTGTCTGGTTTGACTGAGTTTCATGATAATGGTGTAGAAAAGAGATGCCAGTAAGTTGGAGCCTGCTGAGTAGTGGGCCAAGAGCAGTAGAGTGTAGGTGTGTGAAAAAACATCTGTGGTGCGGCCACGTGGATCTGCCATTGGCTTAGAAATGGTTTGTGACTGACATGTGCAGCTAGCAGACCTTTGGATGTAAAGTCATCTTGTTGAATGGAGAGGTTTCAGGGCAATGTTCAGAATCATATTGCTATGGTCAAGGGGGCAACTATGTGTGATAGAAGCCTGCTTGGTACATTCTCCTGCCGATCCTGACCACAACACGTGACAGAACTCCCTGCAGCACTGTATCGCAGTTAAACTCCTTTATTTCGTAAAGTAAATACCAAACTTTCAGTGCAGCATCAAATAACATGACGAAATGTGAAGGATGATCAAATGGCTTCACAGTCCACACGGGGAGACACTTAGCCCCCAGTAGCCCCAGTTTGCCTAAAAAGAGAGAATTTAGCACTGCTGCCTCGTGTTTATAGGAAAATAAAAAACCATGTTCTTCAGGTCACATAGATGCAGACTCAGCTTTGATGGTCTCACTACAAAGGAAGCTAAAGCTCCTGACAACAACATATATTTCAAGTGCCCAACCTCAGAGGCATTTTCTCAAGAAGTCTTAAGGCTGACACAGCTCCATGTTTGTGGTATTTACCCTGTCCCTTACTTTTGGAAACTCCTCTACCACCTTCAAGGTTGTGAACTCCTGAGCATTTTCCATTCCAGATATTTATTATTAACTCAAACAACAACAAGTGCTGGTGAGGATGTGGAGAAAAGGGTAAACTTGTACATTGCTGGTGGGACTGCAAATTGGTGCAGCCAAATTGGAAAGCAGTATGGAGATTTCTTGTAGAACTGGGAATGGAACCACCATTTGACCCAGGTATTCCCCTTCTCAGTCTATTCCCTAAAGACCTAAAAAAAATGCTACAGGGACACTGCTACATTGATGTTCATAGCAGCACAATTTACAATAGCAAGACTGTGGAACCAACCTAGATGCACTTCCATAGATGAATGGATAGAAAATGTGGCATTTATACACAATGGAATATTACTCTGCATTAAAAAATGACAAAATGATATAATTTGCAGAGAAATGGATGGCATTAGAGCAGATTATGCTAAGTGAAGCTAGCCAATCCGTAAAACCAAATGCCAAATGTCTTTAATGATATAAAGAGAGTAACTAAGAACAGAGTAGGGACGAATAGAATGAGAAGAAAATTAACATTAAACAGGGATGAGAGGAGGAAGGGAAAGGGAGAGAGAAGGGAAATTGCATGGAAATAAAAGGAGACCCTCAGGGTTATATAAATTACATACAAGAGGAGGTGAGGGAAAGGAAAAAATTATACAAGGGGGAGAAATGAATTACAGTAAAGAGGTAGAGAGAGAAGAGGGGAGGGGAGGTAAGGGGAGGGGGGATAGTAGACGTTAGGAAAGGCAGCAGAATACGACAGACACTAGTATGGCAATATGTAAATCAATGGATGTGTAACTGATGTGATTCTGCAATCTGTTTACGGGGTAAAAATGGGAGTTCATTACCTACTTGAATCACAGTGTGGAATATGATATATCAAGAACTATGTAATGTTTTGAACAAGCATAAATAAAAATTAAAAAAAAAGAAAACTAACTTTGGTGAATGGTGCAAAGAAATCCTAATATTTCTACAGTAACTGACACAGTTTAACATCAATGCGAGTAGATTCCTGTGGGACATGATGTGTATTTTGATGTTCATTTTTATTCAACACTGGTACATTACTATTTCTTCAGTTTATTCACATCATATTATAATATTTCATCCACAAGTAAGCAAATTTATCGTCATTTTTTTCAATTTCAATCACTTCCTTCTTCAGAACTCATGAATTCCTCGGTGTTCCTTGACTGGCCTTTTCATGAGACTTCTTTCCAAACACATTATTTTCGATTTCCATAATCACTTTTGAAGCAAAACTCACACAAACTTCATGATAAACCGTAACCTAATATTAACATTAGGTGTATAACTGGTTGTCATGAATGATTGCATATCAATATAAGATTTCTTATATATTTTCAGATATCAATTCAATCCATTACTTAAAGTGGAACAAGTTATATTATTTATTGAAATTAAGGTCTATTCATGCATTATCTGTATATTCATAGAAACAGGGTACACCTCTTTTTACCCCCAATGCTAATTTATACGTCTTCAAAATACTGCTCCTAGAAATGGTGGAAGAAATAATCATGTCATCTGATCTACATACACATTTTATCACAGTAATATTCTGGAAACAAAATGCAAAGGTCCCACTTAGGATTGTACCAAAGTCTAAATGGAAAGTGAACATGGATTACTAACAACATCCATGTCCATGTTGCCTAATGCTCTCAAATGTCAATCCTATTGGTGACCTACATATTTGTTTCTTCCTAAGATTAGATATTCAATCTCAACCCTGTTGAAAATGTCTTATCCTATCACTCACTTTATACTTTGCCTGATGTCTCTATTGATATCTGCTTTTCTACAAATTTTCCCCATTTCATCATTGTGTCTGATTTCTTCATATGTGCTGACATTTATATTCACTCACTGCCCGAAAAAAAATTGCTAAAGAACTTTTGTTACATATCCTATACTAACTCTACTTGCTAAACATAACGACTATCTTCTTAATCCTACCGACAATCCCTTTTGACTGGATGTTCTCTTCAGCATTCAATCATCCAAGGTTCAAGTTCCTCTGCCATTGTATATCGATTTATTTGAGACATATGTGCACAATTCAAAGCTAAATATCCCAATCAACTGCCCAAAGCCCCTCTGGGATTCAAATCTTACTTTAATTTCTGTTTTCATACATATATTTAACCTCGATATTCTTATAAATATCACAGGTTCCCAATACCATTATTCATCCAGCAGAATGATTCCTAACCCAAATCGAACATGAAATTAACCCTAACCATACACTGTTCACTCAATCTAACTTTACAGAAGAGCAGAGACAGATTGTTCTTACAATACAGGAATGTAGGGGATGCTCCACCTGTTAAGAACCTCAAAGGTCCATGCAGAAATGATCCCTGGAGAAGATGTAGGCAGCAATGAAGGACCTGAGAGACAAAAAGTCATTTTCCATGGCAAACAACCTGGTCAGGATGAAGGGTTGTGTCTGAATCAGCCTCTCTCTTCTTAATGTAGAGAAGATGGACCAAACCAGGCTTGTGTGGAGAGCTGTTCCCAGGTGCCTAAGGTTGATATACCATTCTAAGTTGTGAAAGTGTCAAAGGAAGTAGGGGCAGCCTCCATCTCATGGGACCCTTGGAAGCAACTGTTAGGACAAAGTGGTTGCCAAGGCAGTGACCTCATTCAGTTCTTGAAGGAAGTGACCTACCTCACTTCCTTGTTGATGGAACTTTCTGAACTTGGGACCGAGGAAACCAAGCACCAGAGCCAGTCCCAGTCCCAGTCCAAGTGGTCTCATTTGTTTGGAATCACCAAGGACAGAGTCAGTCTTCTTGGTACTGACTGATGTGAGGATGGCCAAATGCCAGGAAAGATCTGAACACGGGCCTTTCCTGACTAAGTATGTAGTGGCTCACCCCTGGCTCCTGACTGCTTCACAGAGTTGGACAAGGAGACCATATCTGAGACAGGACAGACCATTAACGGAGAACATAGTATGGCAAACCTGTCAGAGGACACTCCGGATAATCACAGCCCTACTTTGGGGAAGGAGGTGTCTTTTTGAGTGTGGGTGTGTGGTTTTGTCTCTGTTCTGAGAATAGGTAGAAAAGGAGGTTTCTTTGGTTTGGAGTGAACTGTTTCTAATAAGTCGTTTTACATGGTGAGTGTTTCTATTTCTGTGTATCCCACTGTGTCCGTGGTTGTATACATTATAAAAGAGAATGCATCAATGCATGTGTCCTCTTTAGTAGAAAGCTTTCCAGTATTCATCCTGCCCATTTAATGAATGGAGCGTGGTTTCCATATCGATAGGCAACACCTACTACCTTTTTAAGTCCCTGTTTTCTTTCTGAATTCTGACAACTCTTCAGAATAGGCTCTTGGGTTTGTGTCCAAGATATGTACCACCTCCAATCTCTGTCACATGGCCATGTACTGGATATCTGAAGGGAATGGCCAACATCTCAGAAAACTCAGATATCAGTGTGACCAGAAAAGTCTCAGTGGAGAAACCCTGCTTTGGCTCTTTTGCTAACCTATTGTTCTGTTGCCCTGAATCTCAGGATGTCTTTGCCTCTGGCCACCCCTTTGGGAAGCCTGAGGAAAACATTTTTTCAAAAGGAAATGAAGGACATCACCTGTGGCTCTTTGCTTAATTGCTTTGAAAAAAGATGTGTCTGAATCAGCCTCTTGGCCCTGTGTGAGGCTGTGGCTTAGATTCTCAGCACCTGATGGATCAAAAGAAAGGTCCCATGTGTGCATCCAAAACCAAAATGGCAAATATTCACTCATTGTGAATGAATTCTTTTACCTTCCTCTGTTAGGATCCTGAATTCCATCAAGGGAGAATAGGAATCCTTTGGGCCAAATGAGTTCTTCAAATCTCTGCAGAGGGGCTTGGTATTTCTCATGACTCAAATTCACATAAAGAATCTAAACCACAGAGTCAGATAGCCTCAAATTGAAAAAGCCGAGCAGTATTAATGGCAGGCCTATTTGATCACTCCTGGTTTACAGGAAGTGTGTCCAGGCCACCTTGATGTTAGACAAATGAGGGGAACAGGACCTTAATTTGGACACTGACTTGGGCTGTGGACCTCATTGAAAACTCCAGCCAGACGTTATAAGGAGTGTCTATATGGAAGAAGATGAGGACCATGTGGGAGTGTTTTGGTTTTAATTGTGGTCATTTGTGTGGCGGTTGGAAGAGATGACTGTTCCACTGGGCTTGAACTCTGGTGTGATTCCCCTTAGAGACTGAGTTCTTTAACTGACCTCAGAGAAGTATTGCCATGAATTGTGTTGGGATTTTAGGAGGCCACACATGAGAGTCGCCCTTGGAACCTGAGATCTAGGCCCAGGTTGGATTTCCACAGAACACTGGGAATTTCAGCCCGGATACTACATACAATTTTTCTTAAAGACTTGGCAGCCATATTTGAGTTTAAAACACACATGGACCTCACATTGTAGATCTCAATGGGCCTGGCTTCATGTGACATTTTGGCCACCCTTAGGGAAACCATGCCTGTGAGAGTGCTCCAGTGATTTCATTGAAATTAGCTTCTTCACCATTTAATGGTTCCTGAATTAATTGAAGCCCTCAGAGCCGCAAACTTCATCCGTGAAAAATGGCGAGAAAATTACCATGAAATTTTTGATATTTTCATGTTCAGCTGGCACTGAAAAAACTTTGGATGTCCTGTTTCTGATCCTGAGTATACCAGACACTGCCTTAATTGACTTTGTTTCATGAAAATGGTGTAGAACAGATATGCCAGTAAGTTGGAGCCTGGTGAGTAGTTGGCCTAGAGCAGTGGTATGCAATTGTCTGATAAAACATCTGTGTTGCGTCCATGTGGATCAGCCATTGGCTTCCAAATGGCTTGTGACTGACATGGTGCAGCCAGCAGACCCATATATGTAAAGGCATCTTGTTATATGGAGAGGATTCACTGCAATGTTCAGAATCATATTGCTATTCTCAAGGGGGCAATCTACGTGAGATAGAACCTTGGTTGGTGCATTCTCCTGAAGACCCTGACTCACCACACCTTAAAGAAATCCCTCCACCACTCTGTCCCATTTTAACTCCTTGTATTTCTTGAAGTAAATACCAAACTCCCAGCGGAGCAGCGAGAAACACCACGAAAAGTGGAGGATGACCAATTGGCTTCACAGTCCACACTGAAAGACACTTAGACCCCAGTGTCCATAGTTTACCTACAAAGAGAGGATTCAGCACCGCTGCCTCATGTTCATTGGATAATAAGAAACCATGTCCTCCAAGTAACATAGATGCAGACCCAGCTTTGATGGTCTCTCTACAAAGGAACTAAATCTCCTCAGAACATCAAATATTTCAAGTGCCCACCCTTAGAGGCAGTTTCTCAAAAAGCATTTAGGCCAGCAAGCTGCATGTTTGTGGAATGTTTACACTGTCCCTTACTTTTAGAATCTTCTCTACCACCTCCAAAGTTGTAAACTCCTGAGTATTCTCCATTCCAGATATATTCACAGATTTTCTAGCTCTTATCCTCTAATTGTGTCTTACTTGAGAAGAATGTAATGTCAAGGCATTGTTCTGGATGAAAGTGGGAAGATTTTTGTGTAGCACATATTTGCATACATATTGGATTCAATTTCCTATTTTCCATTAGAAATGCTGAATCCCTGAAACTAACATATACCCTATTAGACTCTGACTACTAATCCTAATATGATGGAGAAAAATAACACAAACAGAATAGAAATACAAGCAGTTTAGAGGAGGTATGTTTTATAGTTGGAGTTGCCTTTTGCATGGTATAGTGTAGCAGTTATAAATCTAGTCAATTATTTGTTGAAATAGTTCTCCATGCGTTTTTAAAGTTAACAAATAAGTGAATTCCTGTCCCCCTTTCTCTGTAGCCTATTCAGCACACGTATTTTTATATGCACATATAGAATCCTACCTGGTACCACACGTACATTCTTGTGAGGTGGCTGACGTGGCAGATACAAATTGGAAGAAGAGATCACTCCTCCTAAACGCTGCTTGAACTGATAATTCAAATGTGAGTGAGCTTCCTAGTTGAACAACATTATACATAAATCCATGTTCAGTAAAATGAATATATTTGGATCTGTGAATGATATACATTTCATGGTGAATTTCGTTTGGCATATATATTGCAATTTTTAATGTCTCTCTCTTTGTGTGATTATAAATATATATAAATATATATATATATATATATATATATATATATATATATATATACACTCTCAAGATTTTTCAAAACATGAAATATGTGTCTTATTACACACTTTCTAAATTCATTCATATTTATGTTGTGGATTTATAATCAACTTTTCACAAGATTATTCTCAGAAATATTCATCCACCTGAAATACGTATTTGTTTCTTTCTACTGTTTCCACCCCAGATATGCATTCACGGATTTTCAAACTCTTCTACTCTAATTGTGTCTTACTTGGGGTGAAGGTAATGTAAAGGCATTGTTCTGGATGAGAGTGGGAAGATAATTGTGTAGCATATATTTTATACACGTTGGATTCATTTTCCTATATTCCATTGAAAATACTGAATGCCTGACAATAACCCATACCCTACTATACTTTGTCTACTAATCCAAATATGATGGAAAAAAACAACCCAAACATAATAGAAATACAAGCAGTTCAGAGGAGGCATGGGGTATAGTTGGACTTGCCATTTGCATGATAAATGGTAGGTGTTATAAATCTAGTCAATTTTTAATTGAAATAGTTCTCCATGTGTTGTTAAAGTTAACAAATATGTAAATTCCTCTCTGCCTTTCTCTGTAGCCTATTCAGCACATGTATTTTTATATGCTTATATAGAATATCTGGTATCACACGTTCATTTTTGTGAGGTGACTGACTTGGCAGATACAACTTGTGAGAAGAGAGCACTCCTCTAAACGCTGTTGGAACTGAAAATTCAAACTATGGGTGAGCTTTCTAGTAGAACAACATTATACATAAATCCTTGTTCAGTAAAATAAATAATTTTGCATCTGTGGATGCTCTATATTTTATGATGAACTTCGATTGGCATATATATTCCTACATTTTAATGTCTGTGTGTGTGTTTTGTGTGTGTGTGTGTGTGTGTGTGTGTGTGTGTATATACATATATATAATTATATGTGTATATATATACACATATATATAATTATGAATATATATATATATATATATATATATATATATATATATATATACACTGTCCTGATTTTTAAAATATGAAATATATGTATCTTAAATACACTCCCTAAGTTCATTCATGTTCAAAAATGTGGATTTATAATAAACTTTTCACAAAATTATTCTCAGAAATATTCATCCACCTGAAATACACATTTGTTTCATAGTTCTGAAAACTAACTTCAGTAAATGGTGCTTAAAATCCTAATATTTGTACAGTAACTGACCCAGATTAACATCAATCAAGTAGATTCGTATGGGACATTATGAGTATTCTGACATTTATTTTCATTCAACACTGGTACATTACTATTGCTTCAGTTTTTACAAATCATAGGAAATATATATTTCATCCACAAGTTCACAAATTTATACGCATTTGTTTCACAATCACTTCCTGCGTCATAAAACATGTATTCCTCCAGGTTTTTTGACTGGTCTTTTCATGAGACTTCTTTCCAAACACATTATTTTCGATTTCCATAATCACTTTTGAAGCAAAACTCACACACCCTTCATGGTAAACCATAAACTTAATGTGGCCATTAGATATTTCACTGGTTGGAATGAATGTTTGTATGTCAATATAAGATTTCCTGTATTTTTTCAGATATAATTTCAATCCATTATTTAAAGTCAGAACCAGATATATTATTTATTCACAGTATGGTCTATTCATGCATTATCTCTATATGCACAGACAAAGGGTACACCTCTTTTTACCCCCATTACTAATTTATACGTCTTGAATATTTTGCTGCCAGAAATGGTGGAAGAAAGAGTCATGTCACCTGATCTACATGTACGTTTTATCACAGTAATATTCTGGACAAAAAAAGCAAAGGTCACACTTAAGATTGTAGCAAAGACTAAATGAAAAGTGAGCATGGATTACCAAACATCCATGTCCAGGTTGCCTAATGCTGTCAAATGTCAATCCTATTGGTCACTACATATTTGTTTCTTTCTTAGATAATATATTCAAACTCAACCCTGTTGAAAATATCTAATCCTATCACTCACTTTATACTTTGCCTGATTTCGTAATGTCTCTATTGATATCAGCTTTCCTAACTATTTTCCCCTGTTCATCATTGTGACAGTCTCTTCACTTGTGCTGACATTAACATTCACTGTCTACCGGAAACCCTATTGCTAAACAACATTTGGTCCAAATCCTATACTCACTCTTCTTTCTAAACCTACTGAGAATCTTCCGAATCCTACCGACTATCCCTTTTGACTGGAAGTTCTCTTCTACATTTAATCATCCATGGTACAAGGACCTAAGCCATTGTATATCGATTTACCTGACACATCAGTGCAGAACATAATTCAAAGCTACGTATCCCAATCAAGGGCCCAATGCCCTTTTGGGCTTCATATCTTAGCTAGATTTCTGTTTTCATACTTATATTTCACCTATATATTCTTGTAAATATCGCAGTTTCCCAATACCATTATTCATCGCACAGAAAGATTCCTAATCCAAATCGAACCTGTTAGTTAACCTAACCATACACTGTTCAGTCAATTTAACTTTACAGAAGAGCAGGGATAGAGTTGGTCTTACAATACAGGAATATAGGGGATCTTCCACATGCTGAGAAACTCAAAGGTCCATGCAGAAATGATTCCTGGAGAAGTTGTAAGCAGCTATGGAGGACCTAAGAGACCAAAAGTCATCCTCCATGGCAAACAACCTGGTCAGGATGAAGGGTTGTGTCTGAATCAGCTTCTCTCTCCTTAATGTAGAGAAGATGGACCAAACCAGGCCTGTGTGGAGAGCTGTTCCCAGGTGCCAATGGTTGATATTCCAATCTAACTTGTGAAAGTGTCACAGGAAGTAGGGGCAGCCTCCATCTCATGGGACCCTTGAAAGCAATTGTTAGGACAAAGTGGTTGCCACGGCAGTAACCTCATTCAGTTCCTGAATGAAGTGACCTACCTCTCTTCCTTGATGACGGATTTCTCTGAACTTGGGATCCAGGAAGCCAGGCACCCAGAGTCAGTCCCAGTTTCTTTCCCAGTGGGCTCAGTTGTTTGGAATAACCAAGGACAGAGTAAGTCTTCCTTGGTACCTACTGATGTGAGGATTGCCAAATGCCAGGAGAGCTCTGAAAAGGGGAATTTCCTGAGAAAGCAGGTAGTGGCTCACCACTGGCTCCTGAAAACTTCACAGTGTTGGCCAAGGATACCAGATCTGAGAAGGACAGGCCATTTCAAGGAAACATAGTATGGCCCATCAGTCAGAGTACATTCCAAATAGTCACAGACCTACTTGAATAAAGGAGGTGTCGTTGTGGGTGTGGTTGTGATTTTGTGGTTTAGTCTCATGTTCTGAGAATAGGTAAGAAAGGCGGTTTGTTTGTTTTGGAGTGGACTGTTTATAGTAAGTCATTTGACAAGGCGATTGTTTGTATGCCTGTGTATCCCACTGTTTCCGTGGTTGTAGACATTATAAAAGATAATGCATCAATGGATGTGTCCTGTCTAGTAGAAAGCTTGCCAACATTCATCCTGCCCAATTTATGAGTGGACTGCAGGTTGCTTTAGGGACGGGCAACACCTACTATCTTCCGGAGTTCCTGTTTTCTTCCTGAATTCTGGCCACTCTTCAGAGCAGGCTCATGGTTTTCTGTCCAAGATATGTACCACCTCCAAGCTCTGTGACATTGCCATATAATGGATAGCTGAAGGGAATAGCAAGCATCTCAGAAAACTCAGATATCAGTGTGACAAAGAAAGTCTCAGTAGAGAAACCCTGCTTTGGGCCTTTTCCTTACCTATTTTTCTGTTGCTCTGAGTGTCAGGAAGGTCTTTGCATCAGGCCACACCTTTGTGAACCCTGAAAAAAACAGTTTTCAAATGGAAATGAATGGGCATCACCTGTGGCTCTTTGCTTAATTGCTTTGGAAAAGGATGTGTCTGAATCAGCCTCTTGGATCTGTGTGAGGCAGTGGCTTAGATTCTTAGCACCTGATGGATCAAAAGAAAGATCCCATGTGTCCATCCAAAACCAAAATGGCAAATATTCACTCATTGTGAATGAATTCTTTTACCTTCCTCTGTTAGGATCCTGAATTCCATCAAGGGAGAATAGGAATCCTTTGGGCCAAATGAGTTCTTCAAATCTCTGCAGAGGGGCTTGGTATTTCTCATGACTCAAATTCACATAAAGAATCTAAACCACAGAGTCAGAAGGCCTCAAATTGAAAAACCCGAGCAGTATTAATGGCAGGCCTATTTGATCACTCCTGGTTTACAGGAAGTGTGTCCAGGCCACCTTGATGTTAGACAAATGAGGGGAACAGGACCTTAATTTGGACACTGACTTGGGCTGTGGACCTCATTGAAAACTCCAGCCAGACGTTATAAGGAGTGTCTATATGGAAGAAGATGAGGACCATGTGGGAGTGTTTTGGTTTTAATTGTGGTCATTTGTGTGGCGGTTGGAAGAGATGACTGTTCCACTGGGCTTGAACTCTGGTGTGATTCCCCTTAGAGACTGATTTCTTTAACTGACCTCAGAGAAGTATTGCCATGAATTGTGTTGGGATTTTAGGAGGTCACACGTGAGAGTCGCCCTTGGAACCTGAGATCTAGGCCCAGGTTGGATTTCCACAGAACACTGGGAATTTCAGCCCGGATACTACATACAATTTTTCTTAAAGACTTGGCAGCCATATTTGAGTTTAAAACACACATGGACCTCACATTGTAGATCTCAATGGGCCTGGCTTCATGTGACATTTTGGCCACCCTTAGGGAAACCATGCCTGTGAGAGTGCTCCAGTGCTTTCATTGAAATTAGCTTCTTCACCATTTAATGGTTCCTGAATTAATTGAAGCCCTCAGAACCGCAAACTTCATCCGTGAAAAATGGCGAGAAAATTACCATGAAATTTTTGATATTTTCATGTTCAGCTGGCACTGAAAAAACTTTGGATGTCCTGTTTCTGATCCTGAGTATACCAGACACTGCCTTGATTGACTTTGTTTCATGAAAATGGTGTAGAACAGATATGCCAGTAAGTTGGAGCCTGGTGAGTAGTTGGCCTAGAGCAGTGGTATGCAATTGTGTGATAAAACATCTGTGTTGTGGCCATGTGGATCAGCCATTGGCTTCCAAATGGCTTGTGACTGACATGGTGCACCCAGCAGACCCATATATGTAAAGGCATCTTGTTATATGGAGAGGATTCACTGCAATGTTCAGAATCATATTGCTATTCTCAAGGGGGCAATCTACGTGGGATAGAACCTTGGTTGGTGCATTCTCCTGAAGACCCTGAATCACCACACCTTAAAGAACTCCCTCCACCACTCTGTCCCATTTTAACTCCTTGTATTTCTTGAAGCAAATACCAAACTCCCAGTGGAGCAACGAGAAACACCACGAAAAGTGGAGGATGACCAATTGGCTTCACAGTCCACACTGAAAGACACTTAGACCCCAGTGTCCATAGTTTACCTACAAAGAGAGAATTCAGCACTGCTGCCTCATGTTCATTGGATAATAAGAAACCATGTCCTCCAAGTAACATAGATGCAGACCCAGCTTTGATGGTCTCTCTACAAAGGAACTAAATCTCCTCAGAACATCAAATATTTCAAGTGCCCACCCTTAGAGGCAGTTTCTCAAAAAGTATGTAGGCCAGCAGAGCTGCATGTTTGTGGAATGTTTACCCTGTCCCTTACTTTTAGAATCTTCTGTACCACCTCCAAAGTTGTAAACTCCTGAGTATTCTCCATTCCAGATATATATTCACAGATTTTCTAACTCTTATCCTCTAATTGTGTCTTACTTGAGGAGAATGTAATGTCAAGGCATTGTTCTGGATGAAAGTGGGAAGAATTTTGTGTAGCACATATTTGCATACACATTGGATTCAATTTCCTATTTTCCATTAGAAATGCTGAATCCCTGAAACTAACATATACCCTATTAGACTCTGACTACTAATCCTAATATGATGGAGAACAATAACACAAACAGAATAGAAATACAGGCAGTTTAGAGGAGGTATGTTTAATAGTTGGAGTTGCCTTTTGCATGGTATAGTGTAGCAGTTATAAATCTAGTCAATTATTTGTTGAAATAGTTCTCCATGCGTTTTTAAAGTTAACAAATAATGAATTCCTGTCCCCCTTTCTCTGTAGCCTATTCAGCACACGTATTTTTATATGCACATATAGAATCCTACCTGGTACCACACGTACATTCTTGTGAGGTGGCTGACTTGGCAGATACAAATTGGAAGAAGAGATCACTCCTCCTAAATGCTGCTTGAACATTTAATTCAAATGTGAGTGAGCTTCCTAGTTGAACAACATTATACATAAATCAATGTTCAGTAAAATGAATATATTTGGATCTGTGGATGATATACATTGCATGGTGAATTTCGTTTGGCATATATATTGCAAATTTAAATGTCTCTCTCTGTTTGTGTATATAAATATGTATATATATATATATATAGATACACTCTCAAGATTTTTCAAAACATGAAAGATGTGTCTTATTACACACTTCCTAAATTCATTCATATTTATGTTGTGGATTTATAATCAACTTTTCACAAGATTATTCTCAGAAATATTCATCCACCTGAAATACTTATTTGATTCTTAGTACTGTTTCCACCCCAGATATGCATTCACGGATTTTCAAACTCTTCTACTCTAATTGTGTCTTACTTGGGGTGAAGGTAATGTAAAGGCATTGTTCTGGATGAGAGTGGGAAGATAATTGTGTAGCATATATTTTATACACGTTGGATTCATTTTCCTATATTCCATTGAATATACTGAATCCCTGACAATAACCCATACCCTACTATACTCTGTCTACTAATCCAAACATGATGGAGAAAAACAACCCAAACATAATAGAAATACAAGCAGTTTAGAGGAGGCATGGGGTATAGTTGGACTTGCCATTTGCATGATAAATGGTAGGTGTTATAAATCTAGTCAATTTTTAATTGAAATAGTTCTCCATGTGTTGTTAAAGTTAACAAATATGTAAATTCCTCTCCCTTTCTCTGTAGCCTATTCAGCACATGTATTTTTATATGCTTATATAGAATTCTACCTGGTATCACACGTTCATTTTTGTGAGGTGACTGACTTGGCAGATACAACTTGTGAGAAGAGATCACTCCTCTAAACGCTGTTGGAACTGAAAATTCAAACTATGGGTGAGCTTTCTAGTAGAACAACATTATACATAAATCCTTGTTCAGTAAAATAAATATTTTTGCATCTGTGGATGCTCTATATTTTATGATGAACTTTGATTGGCATATATATTCCTACATTTTAATGTCTGTGTGTGTGTTTTGTGTGTGTGTGTGTGTATATACACATATATATGTATATACACATATATATAATTATGAATATATATATATATATATATATATATATATATATATATATATACACTGTCCTGATTTTTAAAATATGAAATATATGTTTCTTAAATACACTCCCTAAGTTCATCCATGTTCAAAAATGTGGATTTATAATAAACTTTTCACAAAATTATTCTCAGAAATATTCATCTACCTGAAATACACATTTGTTTCATAGTTCTGAAAACTAACTTCAGTAAATGGTGCTTACAAATCCTAATATTTGTACAGTAACTGACCCAGATTAACATCAATCAAGTAGATTCGTATGGGACATGATGTGTATTCTGACGTTTATTTTCATTCAACACTGGTACAATACTATTTCTTCAGTTTTTACAAATCATAGGAAATATATACTTCATCCACAAGTTCACAAATTTATACGCATTTGTTTCACAATCACTCCCTGCTTCATGAAACATGTATTCCTCCAGGTTTCTTGACTGGTCTTTTCATGAGACTTCTTTCCAAACACATTATTTTCGATTTCCATAATCACTTTTGAAGCAAAACTCACACACCCTTCATGATAAACCATAACCTTAATGTGGCCATTAGATATATAACTGGTTGGAATGAATGTTTGTATGTCAATATAAGATTTCCTGTATTTTTTCAGATATAATTTCAATCCATTATTTAAAGTCAGAACCAGATATATTATTTATCCACAGTATGGTCTATTCATGCATTATCTCTATATGCACAGACAAAGGGTACACCTCTTTTTACCCCCATTACTAATTTATACGTCTTGAATATGTTGCTGCCAGAAATGGTGGAAGAAAGAGTCATGTCACCTGATCTACATGTACGTTTTATCACAGTAATATTCTGGACAAAAAAAGCAAAGGTCACACTTAAGATTGTAGCAAAGACTAAATGAAAAGTGAGCATGGATTACTAAACATCCATGTCCAGGTTGCCTAATGCTGTCAAATGTCAATCCTATTGGTCACTACATATTTGTTACTTTCTTAGATTATATATTCAAACTCAACCCTGTTGAAAATATCTAATCCTATCACTCAAATTATACTTTGCCTGATTTCGTAATGTCTCTATTGATATCAGCTTTCCTAACTATTTTCCCCAGTTCATCATTGTGACAGTCTCTTCACTTGTGCTGACATTAACATTCACTGTCTACCGGAAACCCTATTGCTAAACAACATTTGGTCCAAATCCTATACTCACTCTTCTTTCTAAACCTACTGAGAATCTTCCGAATCCTACCGACTATCCCTTTTGACTGGAAGTTCTCTTCTACATTTAATCATCCATGGTACAAGGACCTAAGCCATTGTATATCGATTTACCTGACACATCAGTGCAGAACATAATTCAAAGCTACGTATCCCAATCAAGGGCCCAATGCCCTTTTGGGCTTCATATCTTAGCTAGATTTCTGTTTTCATACTTATATTTCACCTATATATTCTTGTAAATATCGCAGTTTCCCAATACCATTATTCATCGCGCAGAAAGATTCCTAATCCAAATCGAACCTGTTAGTTAACCTAACCATACACTGTTCAGTCAATTTAACTTTACAGAAGAGCAGGGATAGAGTTGGTCTTACAATACAGGAATATAGGGGATCTTCCACATGCTGAGAAACTCAAAGGTCCATGCAGAAATGATTCCTGGAGAAGTTGTAAGCAGCTATGGAGGACCTAAGAGACCAAAAGTCATCCTCCATGGCAAACAACCTGGTCAGGATGAAGGGTTGTGTCTGAATCAGCTTCTCTCTTCTTAATGTAGAGAAGATGGAGCAAACCAGGCCTGTGTGGAGAGCTGTTCCCAGGTGCCAATGGTTGATATTCCAATCTAACTTGTGAAAGTGTCACAGGAAGTAGGGGCAGCCTCCATCTCATGGGACCCTTGAAAGCAATTGTTAGGACAAAGTGGTTGCCACGGCAGTAACCTCATTCAGTTCCTGAATGAAGTGACCTACCTCTCTTCCTTGATGACGGATTTCTCTGAACTTGGGATCCAGGAAGCCAGGCACCCAGAGTCAGTCCCAGTTTCTTTCCCAGTGGGCTCAGTTGTTTGGAATAACCAAGGACAGAGTAAGTCTTCCTTGGTACCTACTGATGTGAGGATTGCCAAATGCCAGGAGAGCTCTGAAAAGGGGAATTTCCTGAGAAAGCAGGTAGTGGCTCACCACTGGCTCCTGAAAACTTCACAGTGTTGGCCAAGGATACCAGATCTGAGAAGGACAGGCCATTTCAAGGAAACATAGTATGTCCCATCAGTCAGAGTACATTCCAATTAGTCACAGACCTACTTGAATAAAGGAGGTGTCGTTGTGGGTGTGGTTGTGATTTTGTGGTTTAGTCTCATGTTCTGAGAATAGGTAAGAAAGGCGGTTTGTTTGTTTTGGAGTGGACTGTTTATAGTAAGTCATTTGACAAGGCGATTGTTGGTATGCCTGTGTATCCCACTGTGTCCGTGGTTGTAGACATTATAAAAGATAATGCATCAATGGATGTGTCCTGTCTAGTAGAAAGTTTGCCAACATTCATCCTGTCCAATTTATGAGTGGACTGCAGGTTGCTTTAGGGACGGGAAACACCCACTATCTTCTGAAGTTCCTGTTTTCTTCCTGAATTCTGGCCACTCTCCAGAGTAGGCTCATGATTTTCTGTCCAAGATATGTACCACCTCCAAGCTCTGTGACATGTCCATGTACTGGATAGCTGAATGGAATAGCCAGCATCTCAGAAAACTCAGATAACAGTGTGACAAAGAAAGTCTCAGTAGAGAAACCCTGCTTTGGGCCTTTTGCTTACCTCTTTTTCTGTTGCTCTGAGTGTCAGGAAGGTCTTTGCCTCAGTCCTCCAATTTGTGAAGCCTTAAGAAAACAGTTTTCAAATGGAAATCAATGGGCATCACCTGTGTATCTTTGCTTAATTGCTTTGGAAAGGGATGTGTCTGAATCAGCCACTTGGCCCTGTGTGAGGCAGTGGCTTAGATTCTCAGCACCTGTTGGAACTAAAGAAAGATTCCATGTGTGCTTTCAAAACCAAAATGGCAAAAAGATCAGTCACTGTGTATGGAGTATCTTGCCTTACTCTGATAGGTTTCTGATCTCCATCAAGTGAGAATATGGATCCTTTGAGTCAAATGAGTTCTTCAAAGCCCTGGAGAGGCTAGCCCATATGAGCTTGCGTTTTTTCATTATTCCAAATCACATAAAGAATCTATACCTGACAGTCAGTAGGCCTCAAATTGGAGAAGCAGAGCAGTATTAAGGCCAGGCTTATTTTATCACTCCTGGTTCACAGGAATGGTGTCCAGGCCTAGCTGACTTTAAGCAAATAAGGGACAAGGGAGCTTGTTTTGGATACCGTCTTGTGCTGCACCCCTCATGGAAACCTCCAGCCAGAGGTTATAATGAGTGTCTATATGGAAGAAGGTGAGGACCATGTGGGAGTGTTTTGGTTTTAATTGTGTTCATTTGTGTAGCAGTTGGAAGAAATGACTGGATCCACCAGGGCTGGAACTTTGGTATGATTCCCCTTAGAGACTGAGTTCTGAAACTGACCTCAGAGAAGTATTGTCATGAATTGTGTTGCGATTTTAGAATGCCACGCATGAGAGTCGCCCTTGGAAACTGAAATCTAGGCCAAGGGTGGCTTTCGACTGATCACTGGGAATCTCAGCCAGGATATCACATGATTTTATTCTGAAAGACTTGACAGGCATAGTTGAGAGTCAAAACACACATGGACCTCACATTGTAGACCTCAATGGGCTGGGCTTCATGTGACCGTTTGGCTACTCTTTGGGAAGCCTTGCCTTTGAGAGTTCTCCAGAGCATTCATTGAAATGAGGTTCCTCAACATTAAATGGTTCCTGAATGAATTGAAACCCACAGTTTCTCCAACTTCATCCTTGAAAAATGGCTAGATAAACACCCTGAAATTTTTAAAACTCCCATGACCAGGTGGCACTGGAGAACCTTTGGATCTCCTGTTGCTGATCATGAGTGTACCAGACAGTGCCTTGATTGACTGGGTTTCATGAAAATGGTGAAGAACAGAGATGCCAGTAATTTGCACTGCTGAAAAGTGGGCCCAGAGCAGTGGTGTGCAGGTGTGTGATAAAATATCTGAGGTGGGGCCGTGTGGATTTCCAATTGACTTCCAAATGCCTTTTGGCTGCCATGGTGCATCCAGCAGAACCTTACATGTTAAGGCATCTTATTATATGGAGAGGTTTCTAGGCAATGTTCAGAATCAGGTGGGTATGGACAAGGAGAAAGCTATGTGAAATAGAAGCCTGGTTGGTGCATTCTCCTGCAGTTTCTGACCCACCACACGTGACAGAACTCCCTCCAGCACTGTGTCGCAGTTGAACTCCTTGTATTTCGTGAAGCAAATACCAAACTCCCAGTGCAGCACCAAGAAACACCACAAAAATGGAGGATGATCAAATGGCTTCACAGTCCACACAGGGAGACACTTAGCCCCCAATGGCCACAGTTTACCTACCAAGAGATAATTCAGCACTGCTGCCTCATGTTCATTGGAAAATAAGAAACCATGCTCTCCATTCACATAGATGCAGACCCAGCTTTGATGGTCTCACTAGAAAAGAAGCTAAACCTTCTGACAACAAAATATATTTAAAGTATCCAACCTCAGAGGCAGTTTCTCAAGAAGTCTTTAGGCCAGCAGAGCTCTATGTTTGTGGAGTGTTTACCTCTTAGACCAGGATGTAAGAAAAGAACACTGACTCCAATTAAAATCAAATTAAAGTAAGCTTATTATTTCCACTGGCTGGGCTGCCACTCCCTCCTAAAATTGCGAGAACAAGAGAGCAACCCCACCTTTACTACAGCCCAGGTTTGTAGCCCAGAAAGTTACACAAAAATGGGGTAACAGATAATAGAATTCTGACAAGCATCACACTAATGGGAGTTTACTTTTTTTTTTTTTTTTGCTAGCCCCAACATCAAAATTTATGAGGACCATTAGAGCCTCAGAGAGGGTCATTGTCTGGCCACAAAAGGCCAATATTTATGAGGTGTGACAAAGTTTCAGAGAGGGCTGCTATCTGGTCAGAGAGCCATGCACGGGTGAGTTCAAGGCACGGGCAGTCATTCCAAGCAGGTTCAGAATTTGCGGTAATTTACAGTAAAGCCAAAATGATTTTTTCATGGCTTTGTTGCAAGATGGCTCCCAATTTTAATAAAAGGTAAGGTTGGGTGTATCATTCCCCCCTTTTCTTATGTGTCCCTTTGTAATCCTTGATAGGTTAGTGGAAAAGCACTGAGGAAATTTTAATCCCTCAGTTAACAGTCACCAAATTTTTAGAACTCACCGAAAACCAGTCTCCCTGATATTACCTGACTTAATTAATTACTTATATTGATAGTCTATTTATTTTTGGCTCCATTGGTGTAAGTAGAGAGTCGTCTCTCATTTTGGCTTTTTCTCAGCTGAGAAAGGGTGACATGAGTGTGCATGGCGTGAGGGACATGAGTTGCCTTTTTGAAGTCAGTTCTTTTTGAAGTCTTGTTGAGGAAGAACAGGTTGTAAAGTCATCTGGGGATTGGTTCTTCTATGAGAGAAACAAAAAACATGAGTATTGAATAAATGTTGCAGTAGCTGGATCATGTCACTGTATGAAGTACCCTCACCAGTCTTTAATATCCCCAATTATCAGGATTGTGAACTTAATATTTAACTTTTAGTGATACAGTTGTCCCTCCCCATAATATACAGTTTAATAATTTAATGTCATCTGATTTTGCAGAATCCTTTCACTAGTATGACCTCTGTGTTTAATAGAGAAACATTTAATTCTGTTACTCAGGGCTGGATAATTGTACTAGCAAACACCAAGCCTACCTGTGTAGGTTAGGAATATCTGTAGGCATTAAACTAAAAACTTCTGCCTCTGGCAGCTCCTCTTGATAGTCTATTTTTATAGTTATCAGGCATTCCTCTCTGAGAATCCTTCTTTGTAGCCAACAGTTTTACTTATTTTGGGAGGCTAACATAAAGTGTATACCTTAAAATATTATTATTATTATTATTATTATTATTATTATTATTATTATTATTATTTAAAATGCCCAGGATTGGCTGTATTTTGGTTTTAACTGTCTTTGCTAAGTGTTTAAGATGAAGCAGTCAAACTGACTTTTGTTTCTATCTATTGTTAGCAGTCAGCTGAGCTTTTATGGGAGTCATTTTTTGGGAAACTTGAGAGCAGCTTCTCAGTTCTGCTAGTGCAATTTGAGCTATGTGGGTCCAGGTCTTGCTTGACCATGTGGCTTCCCTCAGAAGCATCAGGGATGTCTCCCTTTCCTGATGACTCACCTCTTTGTAGCAAATGCACTGATTGGCTTTCTGTTCTCCAGTGGTCTCATTAATCTCTCTGATCGGGAGGTTATGTGGCCCAGATTTGCAAAGCTCATAGAGAAATCCCTTGTTCCCTGGATTCAGACTGACTCAGAGGGCAAGAGTCAAATATCGTTTTTTTTGGACCTTTTTATTTAACTTTAATTTTCAATCCTAATCTGAAACAACCAGCAAATGAATTTTAACAGCCATATATTAAGAGTACTGTGCTTTAATGTCTATAAGTTTATAATTATTTATATATTATTAATTGGGATCTTATTATTCTGTCTGTCTTGTAGTTGATGACTTATTATATTAAATTAACCCATGTTGTGTTCTTAAAGCAACACTTCTGTAAAACACCAACAGGGAATCTTTAGATCACTTATAAGGAAATTAAAAAATAAAATTTTTTTAACAAGAGTAAAAATACTTAGTTCATGTAATAGCTACCCTGAATTTTTTGGGTGAGTTATATATTATATCATCTTTTTGAGATCCTAGTAATCTTGACAGAAAAAAAAAAATTGAACATAACTTTAAATTAAATAAAATCTGACCTACTGCTTTCGTAGTCATTCTCACATGTAGTAAGATGGGACACAGAGTCTTATCTCAGGTAAGCAGGGCTCCGTATAAACCTTAAATGCTTTAGTTCTAAAGCTGATCTTTGTTTTTTAAATATCATTTTACAAAGTTTACATAAATTTTTTGAGGTCACATGAACATTAGCTCACACCATATCATATCACATTTAAAACATGAATTAAAGTACGGCTGAAAGATTTTAACCTTTACATAGATTAGGGTCTCATTAACTTAAAAATACATTTAAATTGTTCCACAATGTAAAAAGTAACATAAAACTTTACATATATTATTGATAACAGGTAAATAAATCCCCAATATATATTTTATTTTCCATACAACTTCAGAACACCTGCTTGATATAATGCTCTTTTAAAGTTTCTACCTTATAGAGTTTTATAACTGGAAGATATGAGCACATTAATAGCATTACAATTACATTGATGTTTCTACATTAACCAAGTTTAGCTTTTAAAGAAATGGCAGTACAGTGCTCTAAAATAACAGTTCTTAAATAAACAGTTGTTTAATTTTTATGGTTGCCTGCTCTAGAAAATTTAAATCTTAATAAACTAAATGTTATGGGTAAACTTATGTTTAAGAAATTTTTGTCTCTTTAACACATGGCTGATTTTTACAATCTTATAAAGACTTTAGTACAAACTTATACAGACCTTAGTATATCAATCAGATATCAAACAAAAGTACTCATGAATGAGTAATACCATATCAAATTTACTTTACTTATTTATCAAAATATTAGACAAATGTTTTGAACAGTGTAAGCCATTTTTTTGATTGAAAGAAAAGTCCTGGAACATAGGCATATTAGACCTTTTGTAGACATTAATACTTTAT
This sequence comes from Callospermophilus lateralis, assembly GCF_048772815.1. Taxonomy (NCBI): domain Eukaryota; kingdom Metazoa; phylum Chordata; class Mammalia; order Rodentia; family Sciuridae; genus Callospermophilus; species Callospermophilus lateralis. The sequence continues at coordinate 58,157 of NW_027511666.1, forward strand.
TAGATTTTTGAACACCTAGAAAAACTTGTAAGCTTAAATTTAAAGAAATTTATATTTATCAGTTTACCCAATTTAAATTGAAACATTTAAATCACGTGAATTAAAGATCTTTGGATCCACTTTTTAAAATTGTTTTTATGAGTGCTTTTTAATATGAGTGCTCCTTATATATGTTAATTTGTGTATCATATATATGATATACGGACATATGTATACATATATAGACATACAACACATAACAAATTGTGCACACATAATAAAAGTAAAGGCCTTGTAGCTTTTCACAGGTGAAATCTCCACTGCAATGATTTAAAAATTCCACAGTTGGTCAAAGATATTACTGATCAGAAAAACATTAACCTAGGTCTGTAGGAGCAAAATCATGAGCTCAAAAAATAAATAAAGAATCTAAGGAAAAAAATATGAGTCCTAGAAAAAATGACTGGCCAGTAATACGTAAATACCATACAATTTACTTTTTTTTTCCTTAGGCCTCAAATAAGTCTCCTACTAAGCTTACAGGCTTCTTTCATTTGCATTTCAAAATAATCCCTGGCTGAGGTCTGGAAGAAGCAGGAAAAAATGGCTATTCTGAGCAGAAACCTTAGGCCTAAGGTATTTTAACCATTATTTTCAGGTTAGGATGTTGAAAATTATGATACAAGTTTAAGATACAATTCACAAAATTTTATATCTTTACAAGTTGTTTTGTCAACAGATATCATACTATGATTTAGTATCCTTGTCCAAATTAATGCACTGGTACACACAGTGACATTTTCCCAGGCTACCTAATTTAAAATTGGTGAAAAAAAGACTGAATGATTGGGAAGTTACTTGCCAACTTGGAAGTAGAGTTCTTTAGTTTTCCATCCTAAGTATTTATGTTCTCTGGCATGAATTATCTGAAACCATAAACTAAACAATTACCTCAACCCGACTTTTAACTGCAAGATTGTGAAATGCTTCAAAAACCCATTCAGATACCAGATTGGTACAATGAAACATCATCATTTAGACACAAATTCAGCTAAGATCATTTCCAAGAAACAATTTATAATATTAACACATTATTGCACATGTCTTAAAGGGCCAGAAAAAAGGCACAAGACAGGCAGAAATGAACTCCAGACAATGGCTGACAGACAGAACCCTTTAAAACAGAGCAAATAAGAGAAAAATCTCCTTCCCCAGTGGCACCACAGATGTCCCCACAAGGGGACCAAATGTTTTCACAGAGGAGCAACCTGAAATGTAAAATAAAGTGTCTCCATGGTGACTTTACTGCATTTAGTGTCCCCTTTTTGTTTTTCTCTTTTTTTAAGAAGACAGAGGCGGCATTATCTTTACAGTGCAGGGAACGAAGGAGGGAATTCCCTGAAGAAACAGGGCTTTGGCAGATGCTGGGAGATACTCAGTTCTTCATTCCCCAGCAGGCATTGCCATCTGCACTGGGTGTGCTCCAGGCAGCCAGCTAGGGGCTTCTCTCATTCTGCTTAACAAATGGTGGTAAAGATCATCACAGTTCCTTAAAACACAGTCCAAAGGGGTGTCAGGCTTACTTGCTTTGTTACCCATTTTCACGTTCAATATCCTTAAGATTTTATCACAGAAATCACAAAACAAAATGCACAAAAACAAAAAAACAAAAAAACATATAGAACACAGAACAAAACACACACACACACACAAAAAAAAAAAAAAAAAAAAAAAAAAAACCAGAATCCCGGTGCCAAAACAGAAAAACAGAGGAGCAATTCAACGTCTTTCTAAAGCTCTGGGGTAGGAGCACGTGCGTGTCCCTCGGCACCTCTCTAACCTTGAAAGGAATTCCCTACAGAACGGAACAGAGGACAGAACGATTCTCATTACTGTCCTGGACAGGAGTGTATGTGAGCCTCCCCAGGCCACCTCTCTGTCATTAGAAGAGATCTCCCTTAACCAGATATAAGATGTTATCAAGGTGCCACTTACCTATGGAGGCCTCCTCCACCAGGTGCTTGCTAATAGTTTCAGTGCGGTGGTTCACTGCAGTGCTCCCCAGACCGACGGCTCACTCCAAGGCCTTGGAACATCTCAAGTTGTGCACCCCCTAGAGTGGCTCCCCAGCCCGTAGCCCTGGAGGGAAGGCCAGCTTCAGAATTTTCAGCAGTCTGGCCTTGTGATCTGGTCGGGCAGGGTCATCTCACTGGGGAACTCCAAAATGTTGGACTAGGATGCAAGAAAAGACCACTGACTCCAATTAAAATCAAATTAAGGCAAGCTTATTATTAAAACCGGCCAGGCTGCCTCTCCCTCCAAAAATGGCGGGAACAAGACAGCAACACCACCTTTCCTACAGCCCAGCTATATAGCCCAGAAAGTTACACAAAAAGGGGGTTACAGATAACAGAACTTTGAAAGCATCACACTAATGGTAGTTTACATTTTTTTTGCTGGCCCCAACATCAGAAATTATGAGGACCATTAGAGACTCAGAGAGGGTCGTTGTCTGGCCTGGGAAGGCCAATATTTATTAGGTGTCACTAATGTTTCAGAGAGCACTGTTATCTGGTCAGAGAGCCAGGCAAGGATGAGTTCAAGGCATGGGCACGCATTCCAAGCAGGTTCAGAATTTGCAGTAATTTATAGTAAAGCCCAAATTATCTTTTCACGGCTTTCTGGCAAGATGGCTCCCAATTCTAATAAAAGATCAGGTTGGGTCTATCAAGCCTGTCCTTTACTTTTGGAAACTCCTCTACAACCTGCAAGGTTGTGAACTCCTGACCATTTTACATTCCAGATATGTATTCACAGATTTTTTAACTCTTGTCCTCCAACTGTGTTTTACTTGGGGTGAAGGTAATATCAAGGCATTGTTCTGGATGAGAGTGGGAAGATTTTTGTGTAGCACATATTTGCATACACATTTAGGAGATCACTCCTCCTAAACACTGTTGGAACAGAAAATTCAATCTATGGGGGAGCTTCCTAGCTGAACAACATTATACATAAATTCAAGTTCATTAAATAAATAGTTTTGGATCAGTGGATGATATATATTTCAAGATGGATTTAAATTGGCATATATATTGCTACATTTTAATGTCCATGTGACTTTTGTGTTTATAATGTTTTGTGATTTATGTGGATTTATAATCAAATTTTCACAAGATTGTTCTCAGAAATATTCATCCAACTTAAATACATACTTTTTTCCTAGTACTGAAAAGTAACTTCAGTGAATGGTGCATAAAAATCCTAATATTTCTACAGTAACTGACCCAGATTAACATCAATGCAAGTAGATTTCTATGGGACATGATGTGTATTTTGATGTTCATTTTTATTCATCACCGGTACATTACTATTTCTGCAGTTTATGCACATTATATATAGTATGATATATAATGTTCAATCACTTCCTGCTTGAGAACACATGTATTCTTACAGGTTTCTTGACTATTCTTTTCATGAGACTTCTTTCCAAACACAATATTTTTGATTTCCATAATCACTTTTGAAACAAAACTCACATACCTTTCAGGATAAACCACAACCATAATATTACCATTAGATGTATAACTGGTTGCAGTGAATGATTGTATATCAATGTGAGATTTCTTTTATATTTTCAGATATCAATTCAATCCATTATTTAAAGTGGAACCAGTTATATTATTTATTCACATGATGGTCAATTGATGCATTATCAATATATTCTATGACACAGGGTATACCCCTTTGTACCCCCAATACCAATTTATATTTCTTCAAAATAGTGCTCCCAGAAATGGTGGAAGGAATACTCATGTCACCTGATCTACATATACATTTTATCACAATAATATTCTGGACACAAAATGCAAAGGTCACACTTATGATTTTACCAAAGCCTAAATAAAAAGTGAGCATGGATTAATAAAAAACATCCATGTCCTGGTTACCTAATGCTCTCAAAAGTCAATCCAATTTGTGACAACATATTAGTTTCTGCCTAAGATTATATATTCAGACTCAAACCGTTGAAAATGTCTAAACAAATTACACACTTTATACTTTTACTGACTTCCTAATGTCTCTATTTATATCTGCTTTCCTACATATTTTCCCCAATTCGTCATTGTGCTGACATTTACATTCACTCTCTACCCGAAACCTTATTTGTAAAGAACTTTTGGTACAAATGCTATACTAACTCTTCTTTCTAAATCTACTGACTATCTTGCTAATCCTACAGACTATCCCTTTTTTATTGGATATTCTGTATGTTATTCAATCATCCAGTGTATAAGATCCTATTTCTTTGTATATCGATTTATCTGAGACATCTGTGCAGAATATAATTCAAAGCAAAGTATGCTACTCAAGGGCCCAATGTCCCACTTGGCTTCAAGTCTTCCCTAGATTTCTGTTTCCATACTTATATTTCACCTATATATTCTTGTAAATATCTCAGGTTCCCAATACCATTATTCATCCAGCAGAATGATTCCTAACCCAAATAGAACATGATATTAACACTAACCATACACTGTTCCCTCAATCTAACTTTACAGCAGTGCAGGGATAGAGTTGGTCTTACAATACAGGAATATAGGGGATCTTCCACCTGCTGAGAATCGCAAAGATCCATGCAGAAATTATCCCTGAAGAAGATATAGAATGCTATGAAGGACCTGAGAGACCAAAAGTCATTTTCCATGGCAAATAACCTTGTCAGGATGAAGAGATGTGTCTGAATAAGCCTCTCGCATTTTAATGTAGACAAAATGGACAAAACCAAGCCTGTGTGGAGATCTCTCCCCCAGTACCTATGGTTGATATACCATTCTAACTTGTGAAAGTGTCACAGGAAGTAGGGGCAGCCTCCATCTCATGGGACCCTAGGAAGAAACTGTTAGGACAAAGTGTTTGCCAAGGCTGTGAGCTCATTCAGTTCATGAAGAAAGTGACCTACCTCACTTCTTTGTGATGGAACTCTCTGAACTTGGGATCCCGGAAACCAGGCACCCAGGGCCAGGCCCAGTAACAGTCACAGAGATCTCACTTGTTTGGATTTATCATGGAAAGAGTCAGTCTTTCTTGGTACCTACAGATGTGAAGATGGCCAAATGCCAGAAAAAATCTGAAGAGGTGTCTTTCCTGAGAAAGCAGGTAGTGGCGGCTCAAAGCTGGCTCCTGACAACTTCACAGAGTGGGCCAAAGAGTCCAGATTTGAGAACAGACAGGCCATTTTGGGTGAACAAAGAATGGCTCACCAGGCAGAGGACACTCCGGTTAGTAACAGACCTTCTTGGGGGAAGGAGGTGCATTTGTGGGAATGAGTGTGGGTTTGTGGTTTTGTCTCATGTTCTGAGAATACGTAGGAAAGTTGGTTTGTTTGTTTTGGAGTGGACTGTTTCTATTAAGTCATTTGACAAGGCAAGTGTTTCTATGTCTGTGTATCCCATTTTGTCCGTGGGTGTAGACATTACAAAAGAAAATGCATCAATGGATGTGTCCTGTCTAGGAGAAAGCTTCCCAACATTCACGCTGCCCAATTTATAAAAAGACAGTGGATTGCCTTATTTGTGGGCAAGACCTGCAATCTTCCGAAGTTCCTGTTTTCTTCCTGAATTCTGGCCACTCTCCAGAATAGGCTCATGATTTTGTGACCAAGATAGGTACCACCTCCAAGCTCTGTGACTTGGCCATGTACTGGATAGCTGAAGGGAATGGCAAGAATCTCAGAAAACTCAGATATCAGTGTTACCAGGAAAAGTCTCAGTGGAGAAACCCTGCTTTGGGACTTTTGCTTACCTATTGTTCTATAGCACTAAATGTCAGGAAGGTCTTTGCCAAGGCCACCCCGTTGTGAAGCCTGAATAAAACAGTTCTCTAATGCAAATGAATGGGCATCACCTGTCCCTCTTTGAGTAATTGATTTCGAAAGGGATGTTTCTGAATCAGCCTGTTGGCCCTGTGTGAGGCTGTGGCTTAGATTCTCAGCACCTGATGGATCTAAAGAAAGATGCCATGTGTGCATCCAAAACCAAAATGGCCAAAAGAGCATTCATTATGGATGAAGTCTCTCGCCTTCCTCTGTAAGTTTCCTGACCTCCATAAGGTGAGAATAGGAATCCTTTGGGTCAAATGAGTTCTTCAAAGCCCTTCAGAGTCTAGCCCATTGGTGCTTGGGTTTTTTCATGACCCCAATCCACATGAAGAATCTAAACCCCACAGTCAGTAGGCCTCAAATTGGAGAAGTGGAACAGTAATAATGGTAGGCCTATTTGATCACTCCTGGTTCACAGGAAGGGTTTACAGCCCACCCTGACTTTAGGCAAATGACGGGCAAAGGAGCTTATTTTGGACACTGTCTTGTCCAGCGCCCTTCATAGAAACCTCCATCTAGAGGTTATGATGAGTGTCTATGTGGAAAAGATGAGGGCCATATGGGAGTGTTTTCGTTTAAATTTTGGTCATTTGTGTGGCGATTGGAAGAAATCACTGGGTCCACCTGGGCTTGAACTCTCGTGTGAATCCAAATAGAGACTGAGTTCTGGAACTGACCTCAGAGAAGAATTGCCATGAGTTTTGTTGGGATTTTAGGAGGCCACGCATGAAAGTAGCCCTTATAAACTTAGATCAAGGCCACAGAGCACTGGGAATCTCAGCCAAGATAATCCATGATTTTCTTCTTAAAGTCTTGGCAGCCATAGTTGAGAGTTAAAACACACATGTACCTCACATTGTAGACTTCAATTGGACTGGCTTCATATGACCTTTTGTCCACTCTTTGGGAGGCCTTGCCTATGAGAGTTCTCCAGAGTTTCATTGAAATGAGCTTCCTCAACATTTAATGGTTTTTGAAACCCAAAGTTCCTCCAACTTCATCCTCGAAAAATGGCTAGATAAACACCATGAAATTTTTGAAATTCCCATGACCAGGTGGCACTGGAGAATCTTTGGATGTCCTATTGCTGATCATGAGTGTATCAGACAGTGCCTTGACTGACTGGGTTTCATGAAAATTGTGTAGAACAGAGATGCCAGTAAGTTGGAACCTGCAAATTAGTGGGCCTAGAGCAGTGGTGTGAAGGTGTGTGATAAAACATGTGTGGTGGGGCTATGTGGATCTGCCATTTGCTTCCAAATGGCTTGTGACTGACATGGTACAGCCAGCAGAACCTTCCATGTAAAGGCATCTTTTTATATAGGGAGATTTCAAGGCAATGTTCAGAATCAGGTTGCTATGGACAAAGGGGCAACCCATGTGGGATAAAATCATGGTTGGTGCATTCACATGCAGACCGTGAACTCCACATGTGACAGAACTCCCTCCAGCACTGTGTCCCAGTTGATCTCCTTGTATTTCATGAAGAAAATATCAAAGTCCCAGTGCAGCAGCAAGAACCACCACGAAAAGTGGAGGAGGACCAAATGGCTTCACAGTTCACACGGTGAGTCACTTAGCTCCCAGTGGCCATAGTTTAACTACAAAGAGAGTATTCGCACTGCTGCCTCATGTTCATTGGAAAATTAGAAACAATGTCCTCCAGGTCACATAGATGCAGACCCAGCTTTGATGGTCTCACTAGAAAGTAACCTAAAGCTACTGACAACAACATATATTTCAAGTGCCCAACCTCAGAGGCAGTTTATCAAGAAGTCTTTAGGCCAGCAGAGCTCCATGTTTGTGGAGTGTTTACCATGTGCCTTACTTTTGGAAACTGCTCTACCACTTCCAAGGTTGTGAACTCCTGAGTATATTCCATTTCACATATGCATTCACAGATTTTCTAACTTTTCTCCTCTAATTGTGTCTTACTTGGGACGAAGTTAATGTCAAGGCATTGTTGTGGATGAGAGTGGGAAGATTTTTGTGTAGCACATATATGCATACACATTAGATTCATTTTCCAATTTTCCATTCAAAATACTTAATCCCTGAGAGTAATTCATAAACTACTAGACTCTGACTGCTAATCCTAATATGATGGAGAAAACTAACCCAAACAGAATAGAAATACAAGCAGTTCAAAAAAGGCATGGTGTATAGTTGGACTTGCCATTTGCATTATGAAGGGTAGGTGTTATAAATCTAGTTAATTTTTAATTGAAATAGTTCTCCTTGTGTTTTTAAAGTTAATAAATATATAAATTCCTGTCTCCCTTTCTCTGTAGCTTATTCAGAACATGTAATTTTATATGCACATATAGAATCCTACCTGGTATCACATGTACATTCTTGTGAGGTGGCTGACTTGGCAGATACAAATTATGAGAAGAGATCACTCCTCCTAAACCCTGTTGGATCTTAAAATTCAACCTATGGGTGAGCTTCCTAGTTGAACAACATTAAACATAAATCCATGTTCAGTAAAAGAAATATTTTTGCATCTGTGGATGATATATATTTCATGATAAATTTCGATTGGCATATATATTGGTAATTTAATGTCTCTGTGTGTGTTTTTTTGTATATATATATATATATATATATATATATATATATATATATATATATTCTCCAGATTTTTCAAAATATGAAATATATGTGTCTTATATACACTCCCTAAATTCATTCATGTTCATGTATATGGATTTATAATCAAGTATTCACAAGATTATTCTCAGAAATATTCATCCACATGAAATACATATTTGTTTCCAGTACTGAAAACTAACTTCAGTTAATGTTGCATACAAATACTAATATTTGTACAGTAACTGACCCAGTTTAACATCAATGCAAGTAGATTACTATGGGACATGATGTGTATTTTGACGTTCATTTTTATTCAACACTGGTACATTACTATTTCTTCAATTCATGCACATCATAGGATATATATTTCATCCACAAATTAGCAAACTTATAGGCATTTGTTTCACTTTCAATAACTTCCTGCTTCAGAACACATGGATTCCTCCAGGTTTCTTGTCTGGTCTTTTCATGAGACTTCTTTCCAAACACATTATTTTCAACTTTCATAATCAGTTTTGAAGCAAAACTCACACACTTTTCATGACAAACCATAATCCTAATATAACGTTTAGATGTATAACTGGTTGGAATGAATGTATGTGTATCAATATAAGATTTCCTGTATATTTTCAGATATCAATTGAATCCATTATTAAATTTGGAACCCATTTTATTATTTATTCACAGTATTGCCTATTCATGCATTATCTCTATATTCATATCACAGGGTACACCTATTTGTACCCCCAATATTAATTTGTACATTTGGACACAGAAGCAATGGTCACACTTATTATTTTACCAATGTAAATGTCAGGCGAGCATCGGAGGAAGAGACTACCAGGGACTGTCTAATGCAACAGCCAAAAGTTTATGGGGGTCCAGCATGCTGGGGCTCAGAGCTCCCTTGAATAGAGGAGAGAGCCCTGAGAACAGCTTAAGCAGAGCTTATATACTTTCCTTGGAGAGGGCAGGGAGGGAAGATTATTGATGGGTCAGGGCGAGTGGGTAGTTTGCGTGCAAATGGGTGAGGGAGTACATTCTGCAGTATTGCAGTTGGTACAGCACATTCAGGGAACAAGATTAGCAAACAGTTCTCAAGATATCAACAGTGTTTTGTTAAGCATACCATAAAACTGGAAGTGACAATTACCTATTTTATTTACCTTTCATTCCCCACTTTCTTTTGGTTACATTAAATCATAATAGTGATCATTGGGGATGTCACATTTTATGTCTGCTAGTGTGGTATATTGATTTCTGATTACCATAAGTTTAACTTGTCCAATTTGAGCTTGGAGAAAGGAAACTACATGGTTGAGCAAACAGGGTCCTACAGTTAGCAATAATGTGAGGATTATTAAGGGACCGGCCAGGGCTGATAAAAGCGTAGTTAACCAGGGGGACTCTGTGAACCAAGACTCAAACCACCCTTTTTGGGCCTCTCTCTCTTGTTGATGCTCTTCAATGCGTCTTCTTAATTTAATCATAGATTCTTTTACAACTCCAGTATGGTAGGCATAATAACAACATTCTTCCCTCAAAGCAGGACAAAGGCCCCTTCTCTCATGAAGAGGAGGTCGAACACTCGCCTGTTCTGTAAAACAACTTCAGAGAGAGAGGTTAAAGATTCTTGTAAACCTGTGATGGTGGTTTTTTAATATCTTTAAGTTTTGGTGTATTGCTGCTTCTAATTGGGTCATTTGTTGTGTCCCATGGATTAGGGCAGTGGTACCTGTGCCCACCTCTGCAGCAACTACTATTCCTCATAGGATGGCTAAAGTAAAAGATACAGGTTGCCAGCAGAACCGGGTTGTATGCCCCCCTATTTGAAATTTAAATGATCCTGCCTCATGATAGAGCACTCGAGGAAACATCTGCACCATTACATAATTAATCACATCTGTTGATAATTCTATGAATAAACAATGTTTAAGTATATAGAATTATACTGTTGTAGGTATGGACAAGGCAAGGCACCTAAGATAGCACCGAAGACAGGGAAACAGTCCTATTTGGTTGCAACCGGATATAGAGGGCATTGCTTCTATTGTAATCAATTAATCCCCTGAATCCCAAGTTTAGGTAGTTTCAGAATTTTGTACCCAACATGTAAGAGAAAAGACTCAGAAATTTACAGTCTGCAGAAGTTCACAAAAAGCAGTTTTTGGTTCTGTTTTTATTTTCCTCTTCTCTGGGAAAGATAACTTTTTAAGGACATCTGGGAGGGGGAGAGCTTTTTTCTTCTCTTTTATTTTCTCCCTGCCAGCTGTTACCATGGAGCCCAGTTGGTAACTTCTTTATCTTGGAAATGTAGCCATCTCTGGAAGCCTCAGCTCAAGGCCAGAGGCCTTGTTCACATATTTTGTGAAAAACTAGTAAGGGGGTGTCTAGCTTAGAAGGGCTGATTTTTCCAGGCAGTGGCCAAGTATAACAGAGCAACACGAAAAGAGGAAGTTTATGTACACTGAACTCTTTTATAGGGTCTTTGTTGCTGAAAGTCCTAAAGTCAGCCACGATGAAGACTTCTGGAGAAGGCCATTTAAGATTTTTCTGTGGGCCTGGTACAGAGGGGAAGACGGGGAAGGCGGGGGGTGAGAGCAGTTCTGTGGTTCTGAGAATGAGAAAAAAGAGATATAAAAGAATAATGGGAAAAGGGTTTGGGATTTTCCTGGCAACAAAACGTGAGCAGTAGAACAGGTAGAGCAGATGGGAAGACAGGAGTGAGTATCCCAAAAAGCCTGTGAGGGACATTAAATTCTTAGTAATATGTTTTTAGTGATGACAAAGCAACTTTAAAGGCCATTTTCATTACAACTTGGATAGGCGTCTGAGGGCACTCCTCAGCTGGTTTGAGCTTTGGGTTAGCTGGTAAGAGGACCTGGTGGGACCCGGTGTGGGCACTGACAGGAGAAGAGAGGAGTGAGTGGGTGGAAGGGTACCTCAGTACCTGCTACCTCAGCATGGGGGCAATGGTCTGAGAACCAGCGGAGGTTTGGGTTTTTGATCTAGTAATTGGAGGGGAGAAATCAGGTTGTTAATGTGAGAGTGACAGCAGAAAGTCTGGAGCAGAAGGATCTATTGGAGAAACATAGTTCATGATGTGAGCAAAGGAGGGAAAAGGCATACACATAGGGGAATTTTCTTCCATCCTTTTGAGCACTTGCCGAAGTTGAAAAAGTCACACAGAATTTGAGGATCTAGACACCCCTCTGTGGGCCATCGGTTTTGGTTGTCTAATTGGTAATATGGCCAATGCTGTGAACTGAATTTGATGAGGAGTTTGGGTTCCACCAGGCAGCCCCTGTATGCTCACATCCCCATGACTTACGGAAGAAGACGGCTTTTCCCCCACACAGCCGTGGTTGTTTGTGGCTTTGATAGTCCACCGGGCAAACATAGTAATCTAGGCTAGCCAACCTGCATCAGGCTTGCGTGTCCCTACATCCATAATGTTTGTTTCCATTATCTATGGTACGGAAGAAATTTAATGGAATTTTAATGGGATCCTCTTCATCAGAGATATCCCAATTGGAAAGACGTATACTCAGCTGACAAATATCTGGGTGGAGAGATGGCCACCAGGTCCCTAAGGGGGCTGTCTGCAAGACAGACCATACTTCTTGTCTAATAGGATTTGTGATCAGCCATCGCTGCTGAATGGGCTGATGATGGTTAGGACTAGTGGTGGCCAAGGGGAGAGTCTATAGCCTTATCCACATGGACAATATGCAATTTGAAAGGGTTACCAGTCTTTTCCACTTTCAAGCCAGAGTCTGGACAGGGCGCAGGCTTGAGATGAGAATTAGGATCCAGGAAGTGATTCCGTCTACCTTTACCACTGTAGGTTTTATAAGTAGCACCTGGTATGGTCCTGTCCATCGGGGTTCCAGGGATGACACCTGAAGTCATCTTATGTAGACGAAGTCTCTTATTTGATATCGATGTGGAGTCTCCTCTTCACCAGGTTGGTAGGCAGTGGCCAGCTGGTTTGACAGGTATCGCTGAGTTCTTTCAAGAGCTTTAAGTTTGTCAAGCAAGGGGGTGTGGAAGGGATCAGTAGGTCTTAGAGTTGGGGTTAGGTCCTTATTGGAGGAGGGGCCCCATAGAGAATTTCATAGGAGGTGAGGTTACTCAAAGAAACAGAGGGAGTATTTTTTGCATGAAACAGTGCATAAGGCAGGAGCATTGTCCAACCTTTGATGTCCTCTCTAAGCTTAATTTCGTTAAGGTCTCTTTAATGGTTCTATTAATTTTTTTTAACCTGTCCTGAGCTCTGGGGTCTATAAGCACAATGTAACTTCCAATTTATTCCCAGGGTCCTGGCTAACCCCTTACTTACCTGGGCCATGAACGCCGGTCCATTATCAGACAATATACCCTTAGGTAGGCCGTATCATGGAAAAATATCTTTCAGGATTTTTTACCACCATTTGTGCCTTTTTTGTGTGGAAGGCTTCAATCCATCCTGAAAATATATCTACAAACACTAGGAGATATTGAAGTCCATACCTCGCTGGCTTAATTTCAGTAATGTCCACTTCCCAGAATTGTCCTGGTCTGGTTGTTCATAGGTGCTTTTTTGCAGGAAGCTTGGAAGGGTAAGCATTAACCTATTGACAGAACGGACAGGGTTTTGTTACCCGTTCAGTTATGTCCTTTCGCTGTGAGTCGGTTAGTGGAAAACTCTGTTCTTGATCCTTCAGGAATGCCTGCAGTTTCTTTGAACCAAGGTGTGTGAATTGATGTACATTTTTAAGGTAGTGTAGGGATTTCTGAAATTGCAGGCTTGGCTCAGTGAACTTGAGGAGTTCAGTGCCAGTGTTGTTAGATGTTATCAAAAGCTTGCTGGTGCTCAGGGGTCCATTGGAATTGGGCATCTCCCTTTAACAGCGGGTATAAAGGAGAAGTTAAGGACGCAAACACAGGAATCCATAACCTGCAAAACCCAGTAGTCCCAAGAAACTCTCTGTGTTGTCTGCTGCTGGGGGGGGTATCTGCACAACCGTTTGTTTTCTGGGCTCAGTGAGCCATCGTTTACCACCCCTAAGGGAATAGCCCAGGAAGACTACTTCTTGCTGGCAAATTTGGGGTTTTTTGGAAGAAGCTCTATACCCGAGTTGAGCAAGCTTATATAATAGTGCTTGGTTCCCAGACTCAGAGTTTTCCTTGGTGTTGGCTGCAGTAGCATGTCATCCACGTATTGAAGCTGGGTGACTTCAGGGTGCATAGTTCTGAAGTTGTTGACATCTCTGTGGAGGGCTTCATCAAAGAGAGTGGGGGAGTTTTTGAACCCCTGTGGGAGTCTAGTCCATGTTAGTTTACCATACGTTCCGGTTTCTGGGTCTACCCACTCAAAAGCAAACAGCAACTGACTGTCTTTATGCAGAGGCATGCAATAGATAGCATCTTTATGTCCATACCATTTCTACTCAGGGTTCAGAGTGATAAGCAGATTGTACGAATTATTTACCATGGGGTGAATGTCCTGCACTCTGTTGTTGATCTCTCTTAGGTCTTGTATGGGGGATAGTCCCCAGTTCCTGGATTTTTTACCGGTAGCAGGGGAGTGTTCCAGGCCGATTGACAGAGCCTTAGGACCCTAAGGCCAGATATTTCTGAATATGGGGCCTTATCCCATCTTTACCTTTTTTGCTCAGAGGATGTTGTTTGACATTGATTGGGGAGGCTGAGGTTTTTAACTCCACTGTTCTTGGAGGTTGTTTCATGGCTAGGCCTAACCCAACAATTTTGCCCAGGCATCTGGGTAATCTGTTATCCATTTCTGGGGTAGCTTGCCTGTTTGATCAGTCTTGGGGTGTGTGAAAAGTGGATGTTCATCTTCGACTGACATTTATAAAGCCATGACTATAGGAGTTTTTAATGAAGGATTTAGAAATTTCATTTTGGGGCCTTCGGGGTTAAAAGTTGTTTTTGCCCGGAGCTTACTGAGCAGATCTCTGCCCATCAATGGGGCCAGGCATTCTGGGATTACTAGGAAGGAATGTTGGATTTTGTCTTTCCCCATGTCCATGGTCCTCTTAGTTGTCTAAGTCTGATATTTACTGCTGTTAGCCCTTTGAACTAGAGATCTTTTATTTGATAGAGGGCCCAGTGGGGCCTTAAGGGCTGAGTATACTGCTGCTGTATCCACTTCAAAGTTTATGGGGTCCCCTTCACTTCAAAAGTTACCCTGAGCTCGGGGAAGGGATCTGAGCCCCGACATTCTTAGTCAACCTCCAGAGTCAGAAAGGCTGTCTGGCGTGGCTTTCTCTTTCTAGGGCACTCTTTGGCTCAGTGTCCTTTTTCTTTACAGTAGGCACATTGATCTGAGGCCAAGGGTGGCCTCTGGAGGGGACCCAGGTATCACTTCTTGTCTCCCTGTTTCTTAATTTCTGGCCTATTTATTGTTGTGACCAGGACATTAGTTAATACCTTAATCTGTCTTTTTCATCTCTCATCCTCCCTTTGCTCCCTTTCGTTCTCTCTGTTTCTCTCTTATAGGATACTTTCTCGGCTACTCTGACTAAATCTCTCAAAGTCATATCTTGTAATCCATCTAAGTATTGTAACTTTCTTTTAATATCCAGATCAGCTTGCCCAATGAAGGCCATCATGGCATATGCCTTTTGATCCTCTGCTTGAATATCGAAAGGAGTATATCTCCTATATGCCTCCATAATTCTCTCTAGAAACATAGAGGGATGTTCATCAGGCCCTTGAATAATCTCTCTTACCTTGGCCAAATTATTTGGTTGCCTAGCGGCCGGTTGGAAACCCACTATTAGGGCCCGGCAATAAGTGGACAGATGCTCCCTACCTTCAAAGGTGTCGGGGTCCCAGTTGGGTAAGTTCAAGGGGAAGCCGGCTTTGATTATGTTGGGAAGTTGTGTTGGTCACCCATCTGGTCCGAGGATATTTTTTTTTCTAGCTTCCAGGAAGTTTCTCTCTCATTCCTCTGTCATGAAGAGAATCCCTAGGATTTGTTGGCAGTCATCCCAAGTAGGCAGGTTTGAAAACGCCAGGGAGTTCTTTGAGTTCTTTTTGCCAGGCCAGCTTCCTCCAGGGAAGGAGGGGCTGTGTGTGTGACAAGGGGGAGTCATTTGGTGGGCGCTGGGCTGGCCTAGCTTCCTCCAGTGGCGGAGAGGCTGAGTCAGCAGCAGGGGAATCACTTAGAGGTTGTTGGGGGTTGGTGGACGAGGGCAGCAGGTTAGAAGGCGAGGAGAGTCCAGTAGAGTCTTGAGACTCAGGGAGAAGAGAGGGTGGAGGAGGAGGAGCAGAGGGTTTGAGAGATAGAATCATGGTGGAAGGAGTAGGAGAGGGGGCAGAGACAAGGAAAAGCTTCACCCATGGAGGAGGAGATTTGCAGAGGTCCTGCAAAGTTGAGATATATGGCTGTTGATCTGGATGTCCATGTGGCCCCGGTTGAAATACAAAATCTCTGACTTTTCGAATTAGTGGGACGTGGATGTTTCTAGGGGCTATCCAACTCCAAAGGTGGGTCATTCTGAGGCACAGAGGGTCTGCCAGGTCCAGCGATTTACTGAAAAAGAAAGATTCTGGGCCCTTAAGCGGACTTTGTTCCAGTGATCAAGGGTCAGGAAGAGAGGTGTTGAAGTTCTCTGTCCCAAAATGAGAGATACACAAACAGTGAAAGCAACGACACACTACACTGACAAGACAAGACAATAAAGTCAGGCATTGGACGTCCAATACTGAGGCCAGGCCTGAGTAGCCGGCAAAACCTGATGGGCTGGCAATACCGAATCCGAAGCAAAATATCACTGAGTCAAGGAGACTATTGTTCCTCGATTTCCTGAGTCCTCTGGGGCATCCCCCAGGGACGTGGCTTGTGGCTCTGTGACACGTATGTCATCTCTGTCAGAAAGAGCTCACGCTCATCACCCATAGCCATTTGCCAAGCCCTAACCTGAAACCTAAAACCAAAAAGAGTTCCCTTACTTACCCTGAAAGGAGCCCCTTGGGGATCTTTCATCCGCCGCTGTTGGATCTTGCTGGTGCCTCCAGATGTAAAGGTCGGGCAAGCATCGGAGGAAGAGACCACCAAGAGAATGTCTCCTTCAACAGTAAATGGTTTATTATGGGTCCAGCATTCTGGGGCTCAGAGCTCACTTGAATAGAGCAGAGAGCAATGAGAACAGCTTAAGCAGAGCTTATATGCTTTCCTTGGAGAGGGCAGGGAGGGAAGTTTATTGATGGGTCAGGGCAAGTGGGTGGTTTGCGTGCAAACGGGTGAGGGTATACATTTGCAGTTTGGCAGTTGGGGACAGCACATTCTGGAAACAAGATTAGCAAACAGTCCTCAAGACTTCAACAGTGTTTTGCTAAGCATACAGAAAAACAGTAAGTAACAAGTACCTATTTTATTAACCTTTCACCAAAGCCTAAATGGAAAGTGAGCATGGATTACTAAACACATCCATGTCAAGGTTGCCTAATGCTCTCAAATCAATCCTATTGGTGACTACATATTTGTTTCTTCTTAAGATAATATATTCAACCTCAACCCTGTTGAAAATGACTAATCCTATCAGTCACTTTATATTTTGTCTGATTTCCTAATGTCTATTGATATCTGCTTTCCTACATATTTTCCCCAGTTCATCATTGTGACTGACTCTTCACATGTGCTGACATTTACATTCACTCTCTATCCGAAACCCTATTGCTAAAGAACTTTTGGTCCAAATCCTATATTACTCTTTTTTCTAACATACCGACTATCTTCCTAATCCTAAAGACTATCCCTTTTTGACTGGATGATCACTTCGACAATCAATCATCCAAGGTACAAGGTCCTATGCCATTGTATATTGATTTATCTGAGACATCTTTGCAGAACATAATTCAAAGCTAAGTATCCCAATCAACAGCCCAATGCCCTTCCTGGATTCAAATCTTATCTAGATTTCTGTTTTCAAACTTATATTTCACCAATATATTCTTGTAAATATCGCAAGTTCCCAATACCATTATTCATTAAGCAGAATGATTCCTAACTCAAATCAAACATGTTATTAAGCGTAACCATACATTGTTCCCTCAAACTAACTTTACAGAAGAGCCGAGACAGAGTTTGTCTTACAATACAGTAATGTAGGGGATCTCCCACCTGCTGAGAACATCAAAGGACCATGCAGAAATTATACCCTTAAGAAGTTGCAGGCAGCTATGAGGGACCTAAGAGGGAAAAAGTCATATTCCATGGCAAACAACCGGGTCAGTATGAAGAGATGTGTTGAATCAGCCTCTCCTTTCTTAATGTAGAGAACTGATCAAACCATGCCTGTGTGGAGAGCTGTTTCCAGGTGCCTATGGTTGATATACCATTCTAACTTGTGAAAGTGTCAAAGGAAGTAGGGGCAGCCTCCATTTCATGGGACCTTTCGAAGCAACTGTTAGGACATATTGGTGGCCAAGGTAGTGACCTCATTCAGTTCCTGAAGGAAGTGACCTCACCTCTCTTCCTTGGTCATCAAAAACTCTGAAATTGTGATGCAGGAAGCCAGGCACCCAGAGCCAGTCCCAGTCCCAGTCCCAGTGGTCTCACTTGTTTGGATTTACCAAGGACAGATTCAGTCTTCCTTGGTACCGACTGATATGAGGATTGTCAAATGGCAGAAGATCTCTGAAGAGGGGCCTTTCCTGAGAAAGCAGGTATTGGTTCACCGCTGGCTCCTGACAACTTCACAGAGTTGGCCAAGGAGACCAGATCTGAGAAAGGGCAGGCCATTTCAGGGGAACATAGTATGGCCCACCAGTTAGAGGACACTCCGGATAGTCACAGACCTACTTGGGTTAAGGAGGTGCCTTTGTGGGTGTGGAGTGAGTTTGTGGTTTTCTCTCATGTTCTGAGAATAGGTAGGAAAGGCTGTTTGTTTGGGTTGGAGTGGCCTGTTTCTAGTAAGTCGTTTGACAAGGCTAGTGTTTCTATGTCTGAGTATCCCACTGTGTCCGTGGTTGTAGACATTAGAAAAGAGAAGGCATCAAAGGATGTGTCCTGTCTAGTAGAAAACTTCCCAGCATTCATCCTGCCTAATTAAAGAATGGACTGTGGTTTGCCTTATGGATGGGCAACACCTACTAAATTCCTAAGTTCCTGTTTTCTTCCTGAATTCTGGCCACTCTCCAGAATAGGCTCATGGTTTTGTTTCCAAGATATGTACCACCTCCAAGCTCTGAGACATGTCTATATACTTGATAGCTGTAGAGAATGGGAACATCTTAGAAAACTCAGATATCAGTGTGACCAGTAAATTTTCAGTGGAGAAATCCTGCTTTGGTTCATTTGCTTACCTATGGTTCTGTTGTCCTGAATGTCAGGAAGGTCTTTGCCTCAGGCCACCCCTTTGTGAAGCCTGAAGAAAACAATTTTCAAATGGAAATGAATGGGCATCACCTGTGGTTCTTTGCTTAATTGCTTGTAAAAGGATGTGTCTAAATCAGCCTCTTGGCCCTGTATGAGGTTGTGGCTTAGATTCTCAGCACATGATGGATCTAAGGATAGATTCCATGTGTGCAATCAAAACCAAAATGGCCAAAAATCTGTCATTGTTGATGAGTCTCTTGCCTTCCTCTGTTAGGATTCTGACCTCTGTCAAGTGAGAATAGGGATCCTTTAAGTCAAATGAGTTCTTTGAAGAACTGCAGAGGTGCTTGTGTTTTCTTGTGACTCCAAATCACTTAAAGAATCTATCCCTGAGAGTCAGTAGGACTCAAATTGAAGAAGCAGAGCAGTATTCATGGCAGGCCTATTGGATCACTCCAGGTTCACAGGAAGGGTGACGATGCCACCCTGACTTTAGGCAAATGAGGGGCAAGGAAGATTATTTTGGACACTCTCTTGGGATGCGTCCCACATGAAAAACTCTAGCCAGAGGTAATGATGAGTGTCTATATGGAAGAAGGTAAGGACCATGTGGGAGTGTTTTGGTTTTAATTGTAGTCATTCATGTGGCAGTTGGAAGAGATGACTGGATCCACCTGGGCTTGAACTCTGGTGTCATTCCCCTTAAACACTGAGTTCTGGATCAATCATCAAAGAAGTATTGCCATGAATTGTGTTGGGAATTTAGGAGGCCACACATGAGAGTCTCCGTTGGAAACTGAGATCTAGTCCTAGGGTGGCTTTCCACAGAGCACTGGGAATCTCAGCCAGAATATCACATTATTTTATTCTGAAAGACTTGGAAGCCATACTTGCTAGTCAAAACACACATGGACCTCAATTGTAGACCTCGATGGGCCTGGATTCATGTGACCTTTAGGCCACTCTTTGGGAAGCCTTGCCTGTGAGAGTTCTCCAAAGTTTTCATTGAAATGAGCTTCCTCACCATTGAATGATTCCTGAATGATTTGAAAGCCATAGTGCTTCCAACTTCATAATTGAAAATTTGCTAGATAAATACCATGAAATTTTTGAAATTCCAATGACCAGGTGGCAATGAAGAACCTTTGGATATCCTGTTGCTGATCACGAGTGTACCAGACAGTGCCTTGATTGACTGGTTTTGATGAAAATGGTGTAAAACAGAGATCTCAGTAATTTGGATCCTGCTGAGTAGTGGGCCTAGAGCAGTGGTTAGCAAATGTGTGATAAAACATCTGAGGTGGGGCCATGTGGATCTGCCATTGGCTTCCAAATGGCTTGTGACTGACATGGTGCAGCGAGCAGACCCTTATATGTAAAGGCAACTTGTTATATGGAGAGGTTTCAGGGCAATGTTCAGAATCAGGTTGCTATGGTCAAGGGGGCATCCTATGTGGTATACAAGCCCTGTTGGTGCATTCTCCTGCAGACCCTGATCCACCACACGTGACAGAACTCGCTGCAGCACTGTGTCCCAGTTGAACTCCTTGTATTTCGTGAAGCAAATACCAAACTCCGAGTGCAGCAGGAAGAAACATTATGAAAAGTGGAGGATGATGAAATGGCTTCGCAGTCCACATGGGGAGACACTTAGCCCCCAGTGGCCACAGATTACCTACAAAGCAAGAATTCAGCACTGCTGCTTCATGTTTATTGGAAAATTATAAACCATGTCCTCCAGATCACAGAGATGAAGACCCAGCTTTGATGGTCTCACTAGAAAGGAAGCTAAAGCTCCTGACAGCAACATATATTTCAAGTGCCCAACCTAGAGACAGTTTCTCCAGACGTCTTTAGGCAGGCAAATCTCCATGTTTGTAGAGTTTTTACACTGTCCCTTACTTTTGGAAACTCCTCTACAATCTCCAAGGTTGTGAACCCTAAGCATTTTCAATTTCAGATATGTATTCAAAGATTTTCTAACTCTTCTCCTCTAATTGTGTCTTACTTGGGGTGAAGGTAATGTCAAGGCATTGTTCTGAATGAGAGTGGGAAAATTTTTTTGTAGTACACATTTGCATACACATTGATCCATTTTCCAATTTTCCATTCGAAATACTGAATCCCTGACACTAACTCATACCCTACTAGACTCTGACTACTAATCCTAATATGATGGAGAAAAATACCCCAAAAGAATGAAAATACAAGCAGTTCAGAGGAAGCATGGTGTATAGTTGGACTTCCCTCTTGCATGATAAAGGGTCGGTTTTATAAATCTACTCAATTTTTAATTGAAATAGTCCTCCATGTGTTTTTTTTTTTTAAAGAGAGAGTGAGAGAGGAGAGAGAGAATTCTATAATATTTATTTTTTAGTTATCGGCGGACACAACATCTTTGTTTTCACGTGGTGCTGAGAATCGAACCCATGCCGCACGCATGCCAGGCGAGCACGCTACCACTTGAGCCACATCCCCAGCTCTCTCCATGCATTTTTAAAGTTAACAAATATGTGAATTCCTGTCTCCCTTTCTCTGTAGACTACTCAGCACTTGTACTTTTTATATGCACATATAGATTCCTACTTGGTATCACACGTATATTTTTATGAGTTGGCTGACTTGGCAGAAACAAATTGTAAGAAGAGATCAGTGCTCCTAAACGCTGTTGGAACTGAAAATTCAAACTATGGGTGAGCTTCCTATTAGAACAATATTATACATAAACCCATGTTTAGTAAAATAAATATTTTTGCTTCTGTGGATGATATATATTACATGATGAATTACGATTGTCATATATATATTGATACTTTTTAATGAATTTTTGTGGTTTTTTTTGTATATATATATATATATATATATATATATATATATATATATACACTCTACAGATTTTATAAAATATGAAATATATGTGTCTTATATACACTCCATAAATTCATTCATGTTCATGTATGTGGATTTATAATCAACATTTCACAAGATTATTCTCAGAAATAATCATCTACCTGAAATACATATTTGTTTCCCAGTGCTGAAAACTAACTTTAATCAATGGTGCTTACAAATCCTAATATTTCTGCAGTAACTGACCCAGTTTAACATCAATGCAAATAGATTCCTAGGGGACATGATGTCTATTTTGACGTTCATTTTAATTCAACACTGGTACATTACTATTTCTTCAGTTTTTGCACATCATAGGATATATATTTCATTCACAAGTTCACAAATTTATAGAAATTTGTTTCACTTTTAATCACTTTCTGCTTCAGAACACATGTATTCCTCCATGTTACTTGACTGGTCTTTTCATGAGACTTCTTTCCAAACACATTATTTTCGATTTCCATAATCAATTTTGAAGCTAAACCCACACACTCTTCAAGATAAACCATAACATTAATATTACCATTAGATGTATAAGTGGTTGGAATGAATGTGTGTATATCAATATAAGATTTCCTGTACATTTTCACATTTCAATTCAATCCATTATTAAAGTTGGAACCAGGTATGTTATTTATTCACAGTATGGTCTATTAATGCATTATCTCTATATTCATAGACACAGTGTACACCTCTTTGTTCCCCCAATACTAATTTATACCTCTTCAAAACATTGCTCCCAGAAATGGTAGAAGAAATATTCATGTCACCTTATCTATCTATATATGTGTGTGTGTGTGTATATATATATATATTTCTATTTTTTATCACAGTAATATTCTGGACACAAAAAACAAAGGTCACACTCATGATTGTATCAAAGCCTAAATGGAAAGTGAGCATGAATTACTAAAAACAACCATGTCCAGGTTGCCTAATGCTCTCAAATGTAAATCCTATTGGTGACTACATATTTGTTTCTTTCTAAGATTATATATTCAACTTCAAGGCTGTTGAAAATGTCTAATTCTATCACTCAGTTTATACTTTGCCTGATTTCCTTATATCTCTATTGATATCTGCTTTCCTACATATATTCCGCAGTTCATCATTGTGTCTGACACTTCACATATGCTGACATTTACATTCAATGTCTACCCGAGACCCTATTGCTAAAGAAATTTTGGTCTAAATCCTATACTCACTTTTATTTCTAAACCTACTGACTATCTTCCTAATCTTACTGATTATTGCTTTTTGACTCGATGTTCTCTTCGACAATTAATCATCCAAGGTATAAGGTCCTAAACCATTGTGTTTCAATTTATCGGAGACATATATGCAGAACATAATTCAAACCTAAGAATCCCACTCAAGGACCCAATGCCCTTCTGACTTCGAATCTTACCTAGATTTCTGTTTTCATACTTACATTTCACCTATATATTCTTGTAAATATCACAGGTTCCCAATACCATTATTCATGCAGCAGAGAGATTCCTAACCCAAATCAAACATGTTATTAACCCTAAACATACACTCTTCCCTCAATCTAACTTTACAAAAGAGGAGGGACAGAGTTAGTCTTACAATACAGGAATGTAGGGGATCTTCAACCTTCTGACAACATCAAAGGTCCATGCAGAAATGATCCCTGGAGAAGATGTAGGCAGCTATGAAGGACCTGAGAGAGGAAAAGTCATCTTTTATGGTAAACAACCTGATCAGGATGAATGGATGTGTCTGAATCAACCTCTATCTTCTAAATGTAGAGAAGATGGACCAAATCAGGCCTGTGTGGAGAGCTCTTCCCAGGTGCCAATGGTTGATATACCATTCTAACTTGTGAAAGTGTGACAGAAAGTAGGGACAGACTCCATCTCATGGGACCCTTAGAAGTAACTGTTAGGACAAAGAGGTTGCCAAGGCAGTGACCTCATTCAGTTCCTGAAGGAAGTGACCTCACTTCACTTCCTTGGTGATGGAACTCTCTGAACTTGGGATCCAGGAAGAGAGGCACCCAGAGCCAGTTGCAGTCCCAGTCCCTGTGGTCTCACTTGTTTCAATTTACCAAGGACAGAGTCAGTCTTTCTTAGTACCAACAGATGTGAGGATGGCCAAATGCCAGGAAAGCTCTGAAGAAAGGCCTTTCCTGAGAAAGCAGGTATTGGTTCACCGCTGGCTCCTGACAACTGCACAGAGTTGGCCAAGGAGACCAGATTTGAGATACAACAGGCCATTTTTGGCGAATATAGTATGGCCCACCATTCAGAGGACACTCCACAAAGGAGGTGCCTTTGTGGGTGTAGGTGTGTTTATGGTTTTTTTCTCATGTTCTGAGAAGATGTAAGAAAGGCTGTTTGTTTGAATTGGCGTGGACTGTTTCTAGTAAGTCCTTTGACAAGGCGAGTGCTTCTATGTCTGTGTATCCCACTCTGTCCGTGGTTGTAGACATTAGAAAAGAAAATGCATCAATGGATGTGTCCTGTCTAGGAGAAAGCTTCGCAACATTCATCCTGCCCGATTTACTAATGGACTGCGGCTTTCCTTATTGAAGGGCAAAACCTGCTATCTTCCAAAGTTTCTGTTTACATCCTGAATTCTGGACACTCTCCAGAATTGCCTCATTGTTTTGTGACCAAGATATGTACTACCTGCAAGCTATGTGATATGGCTATGTACTGGATAGCTGAAGGGAAAGGCGAGCATCTAGGAAAACTCAGATATCAGTGTGACCAGGAAAGTCTCAGTGGAGAAACCCTGCTTTGTGCGTTTTGTTTACCTATTGTTCTGTTGCCCTGAATTTCAGGAAGGTTTTTGCCTCAGACCACTCCTTTGTGAATATCAATTCAATCCATTATTTAAAGTGGAACCAGCTATACTATTTATTCACAGTATGGTCTATTCATGCATTATATGTATATTCATAGACACAGGGTACAGGTTTTTGTACAACCAATACTTATGTATATGTCTTCAAAATATTACTCACAGAAATGGTGAAAGAAATACTGATGTCACCTAATCTACATATACATTTTATCACAGTAATATTCTGGACACAAAATGCAAAGTTCACACTTATTATTGTACTAAAGCCTAAATGGAAAGTGAACATGGATTACTTCCATGTTCAGGTTGCCTAATGCTCTCAAATATCAATCCTATTGGTGACTACATATTTGTTTCTTCCTAAGATTATATATTCAAAATCAACCCTGTTGAAAATATCTAATCATATCACTCACTTTATACTTTGCCTGATTTTGTAATATCTCTTTTTTTAATGTTAGGATGAGCCAATTTAGTACTTTTTAAAATTTTTATTTTTTTCATCTTTCATAAATTTGATTCAAGTGAGTTATGCATTTCCATTTTTACCCCAAATACAGATTGCAGAATCACATCAGTTACACATTCACAATGTTTACATAATGCCATATTAGTGACTGTTGTATTCTGCTGACTTTCCTATCCCCTACTATCCCCCCTCCCCTCCCCTTTCATTTTCCCTCTCTACCTCATCTGTTATTGTTCCGTTCTCTCCCTTCCCCCCCCCTTTCCCCTCACAACCTTGTATATGTGATTTCGTATAACGATGAGGGTTTCCTTCCGTTTCCATGCAATTTCCCTTCTCTCTCCCTTTCCCTCCCATCACTTGTCTCAGTTTAATGTTAATATTTTCCTCATGCTCTTTCCCTCTGTTCAGTTCTTAGTTGCTCTCCTTAAATCAAAGAAGACATTTGGCATTTGTTTTTTAAGGATTGGCTAGCTTCACTTAGCATAATCTGCTCTAATGCCATCCATTTCCCTGCAAATTCCATGATTTTGTCATTTTTTAGTGCTGCATAATACTCCATTGTGTATAGATGCCACATTTTTTTTATCCATTCATCTATTGAAGGGCATCTAGGTTGGTTCCACAGTCTGGCTATTGTGAATTGTGCTGCTATGATCATTGATGTGGCAGTATCCCTATAGCATTCTCTTTTATGGTCCTCAGGGAATAGTCCAAGGAGGGCGATAGCTGGGTCAAATGGTGGTTCCATTCCCAGCTTTTCCAGGAATCTCCATACTGCTTTCCATAATGGCCGCACCATTTTGCAGTCCCTCCAGCAATGTACAAGTGTACCCTTTTCCCCACATCCTTGCCACCACTTATTATTGTTTGACATCCTAATGGCTGCCAATCTTACTGGAGTGAGATGGTATCTTAGGGTGGTTTTGATTTGCATTTCTCTGACTGCTAGAGAAGGTGAGAATTTTTTCATGTACTTATTAATTGATTGTATGTCTTCTTCTGAGAAGTGTCTGTTCAGGTCCTTGGCCCACTTGTTGATTTTGTAATATCTCTATTGATATCTGCTTTCCTACATTTTTTCCCCTGTTCATCATTGTGACTGACCCTTCAAGTGTGCTGATATTTACTTTCACACTTTAACCCAAACCCTACTGCTAAAGAACTTTTGTTCCAAATCCTATGCTCACTCTTCTTTGTTAACCTACCGAATATCTATCTAATCCTACTGACTATCCCTTTTTGACTGGATGTTCTCTTCGAATTTTAATCATCCAAGGTACAAGGTCCTATGCCATTGCATATCGATTTATCTGAGATATCTGTGCACAACATAAATCAAAGCTAAGTATCCCAATGAAGGGCCCATTGCCTCTCTGGGCTTCAAAATTACCTAGACTTCCTTTTTTCATTTATATATTTCACCTCTATATTTTTAAAAATATCCCAGGTTCCCAGTACCATTATACATCCAGCAGAATGATTTCTAACCCAAATCAAACATTTTATTAACCCTAACAATACACTGTTCCCTCAATGTAAATTTAATGAAGAGCTGGGACAGAGTTGGTCTTACAATACAGGAATGTAGGGGATCTTTCACCTGTTTAGAACCACAAGTTCAATGCAGAAATGATCCCTGGAGAATATGTAGTCAGCTATGGAGGACCTGAGAAAGCAAAAGTATTCTTCCATGGCAAAATACCTGGTCAGGATGACGGGATGTGTCTGAATCAGAACCTCTCTTCTCAATGTAGAGGAGATGGACCAAACCAGGCCTGTGTGGAGAGCTATTACCGGGTTCCTATGGTTGATATACCATTCTAACTTGTGAATGTTTCACAGGAAGTAGGGGAAGCCTCCATTTAATGAGACACTTGGAAGCAACTGTTAGGATAAAGTGGTTGCCAAGGCAGTGACCTAATTCAGTTCCTGAAGGAAGTGACCTCACCTTACTCCCTTGGTGATGGAACTCTCTGAACTTGGGATCCTGGAAGCCAGGCACACAGAGCCAGTCCCAGTACCAGTCCCAGTGGGTTCACTTGTTTGGAATTACCAAGGACAGAGTCAGTCTTTCTTTGTACCTACTGATGTTAGAATGGCCAAAAGCCAGGACAGCTCTGAAGAGGGGCCTTTCCTGAAAAAGCAGGTAGTGGCCCACCGCTGGCTCCTGACAACTTCATAGAGTTGGCCAAGGAGACCATATTTAAGACAGGACAGGACATTTCGGGGGAACATTGTGTGGCCCACCAGTCAGAGGACACTCCATAGAGTCACAGACCTACTTAGGGTAAGGAGGTGCCTTTGTGGGTGTGGTTGTGAGTTTGTGATTTTGTCTCATGTTGTGAGAATAAGAAGGAAAGGTGGTTTGTATGGTTTGGAGTGAACTGTGTCTCGTAAGTCGTTTGAAAAGGCGAGTGTTTCTATGTCTGTGTATCCCATGGTGTCCGTGGTTGTAGACATTAGAAAAGAGAGTGCATCAATGGATGTGTCCTGTCTAGTAGAAAGCTTCCCATTTCATACTGCCCAATTTATGAATGGATTGCGGCTTTACTTAAAGATGGGCATAACCTACTACATTCCTAATTTCCAGGTTTCTTCATGAATTCTGTTCACTCTCCAGGATAGGCTCATGGTTTTGTGTCTAACATATGTACCACCTCCAAGCTCTGTGACATGGTCATGTACTGGATAGCTGAAGGGAATGGCGAGCATCTCAAAAAACTCAGATATCAGTGTGACCAGGAAATTCTCAGTGGAAAAACCCTGCTTTGGGCATTTTGCTTATATATTGTTCTGTTGAACTGAATGTCAGGAAGTTCTTGCTCTGGCCACCCCTTTGTGAAGCCTGAAGTAAACAGTTTTCAAATGGAAATGAATGGGCATCACCTGTGGCTCTTTGCTTAATTGCTTTGGAAAGGGATGTGTCTGAATTAGCATCTTGGCCCTGTGTGAGTTTGTGGCTTAGATTCTCAGCACCAGATGGATCTAAAGAAAGATCCCATGTGTGCATCTAAAACCAAAATGGCAAATAGACCAGTCATTGTGGATAAAGTCTCGCTTTCCTCTGTGAGGTTCCTGACCTCTATCAAGTGAGAATAGGGATCCTTTGTGTCAATTGAGTTCTTCAAATCCCTGCAGAGGTGCTTGGGTTTTCTCATGACTCTAATTCACATAAACAATCTATACCTCTAACTCAGTAGGCCTCAAATTGAAGAAGCGCTGCAGTATTAACGGCATGCCTATTTGATCACTCCTGGTTCACAGGAAGTATGTCCAGGCCACCCTGACTTTAGACAAATGAGGGGCAAGGGAGCTTATTTTGGACACTGTCTTGGACTGCGCCCCTCATGGAAACCTCCAGCCAGAGGTTATGATGAGTATCTATATGGAAACAGATGAGGGCCATGTGGGAGTGTTTTGGTTTTAATTGTGGTCATTGTGTTGCAGTTAAAGGAGATGCCTGGGTCCACATGGGCTTGAACTCTGGTGTGATTACACTTAGAGAGTGCATTCTGGATCTGATCTCAGAGAACTTGTGCCATGAATTGTGTTGGGATTCTAGGAGGGCACGCATGAGAGTCTCCCTTGGAAACTGAGATCTAGGCCCAGGGTGGCTTTCCACAGAGCACTGGGAATCTCAGCCAGGATATCACATGATTTTTTTTTTTCTGAAAGACTTGGAAGGCATGGGTGACAGTCAAAACACACATGGACCTCACATTGTAGACCTCAATGGGTCTGATTTTATGTGACATTTTGGCCACTCCCTGGGAAGACTTGTCTGTAACAGTTCTACAGAGCTTTCATTGAAATGAGGTTTCTCATCATTTAATGGTTCCTGTACGAATTGAAATCCACAGTGCCTCCAACTTCATCCATGAAAAATGGCTAGATAAATACAATAAAATTATTGAAATTTCCATGACCAGGTGGCACTGTAGAAAATTTGGAAAACCAGTTGCTGATCATGAGTATACCAGACAGCGCCTTGATTGACTAGGTTTCATCAAAATGGTGTAGAACAGAGATGCCAGTAAATTGGAGCCTGCTGAGTAGTGGGCCTAGAGCAGTGGAGGGGGGGTGTGTGATGAAACATCTGTGGTGGGGCCATGTTGATCTTCCATTGGCTCCGAAATGCCTTGTGACTGACATGGTACAACCACCAGACCCTTATATGTAACGGCATCTTGTTATATAGAGAGGTTTCAGGGAAATGTTGAGAATTATGTTGCTATGGTCAAGGGGAAAAGCTTTGTGGAATAGAAGCATTGTTGGTATATTCTCTTGCAGACCCTGACCCACCACACGTGACAGAACTCCCTCAAGCACTGTGTCCCAGGTGATCTTTTTTTACTTCATAAGCAAATACCAAACTCCCAGTGCAGCAGCAAGAAACACCAGGAAAAGTAGAGGATGACCAAATGGCTTCACAGTCCACACGCAGAGACACTTAGGCCCCAGTGGACACAGTTTACCTACATAGAGAGAATTCAGCACTGCTGCCTCATGTTCATTGGAAAATATGAAACCATGTCCTCCAGGTCGCATAGATGCACACCCAGCTTTGATGGTCTCAGTACAAAGAAAGCTCCTTACGAAAACATATATTTCAAGTGCCCAACCTCAGAGGCAGTTTCTCAAGAAGTCTTTAGGGCAGCAGAGCTCCATGTTTGTGGAGTGCTTACCCTGTCCCATACTTTTGGAAACTCCTCTACGACCTCCAAGGTTGTGAACTCATGAGAATACTCATTTCCAGATATGTATTCACAGAATTTTTAACTCTTCTCCTCTAATTGTGTCTTACTTGGGACGAGGGTAATGTCTAGGTATTGTTCTGAATGAGAGTGGGAAGATTTTTGTGCAGCATATATTTGAAATACTAAATCCCTGACACTAACCCATTCCCTACTAGACTCTGACTACTAATCCTAATATGATGGAGAAACATAACCCAAACAGAATAGAAATAGAAGCATTTCAGAGGAGGCATGGTGTATAGTTGGACATGCCTTTTTAAATATATAGGGTAGGAGTTATAAATCTAGTCAATTTTTAATTGAAATAGTTCTACATGTGTTTTTAAAGTTAACAAATATATGAATTACTGTCTTCCTTTCTCAGTAGCCTATTCAGCACATGTGTTTTAATATGCACATATAGAATCCTACCTGGTGTCACACGTACATTCTCGTGAGGTGGCTGACATGGCACATACAAATTGTGAGAAGTGATCACTCCTCCTAAACAATGTTGGAACTGAAAATTCAACCCATGGGTGAGCTTCCTATTTGAACAAACTTATATAAAAATCCATATTCATTAAAATGAATATTTTTGGATATGATGATGATATATATTTCATGATGAATTTCAATTGGCATATATATTGCTATTTTTATATATATATATATATATATATATATATATATATATATATATATATATATATATATATATAAAACATGTGTCTTATTATGCACTCCCTCAATTCATTCATATTGATATATTTGGATTTTTAATCAACTTTTCACAAGATTATTCTCAGTAATATTCATCCACCTGAAATACATATTTGTTTCCTAGTACTGAAAACTAACTTCTTTGAATGGTGCAAACATATCCTAACATTTCTACAGTAACTGACCCTGTTTAACATCAATTCAAGTAGATTACTATGGGACATGATGTGTATTTTGATGTTCAATTTTATTCAACACTTCTACATTACTATTTATTCACTTTATGCACATCATAGGATATATATTTCATCCACAAGTTAGCAAATTTATACGCATTTGTCTGACTTTCATTCACTTCGTGCTTCAGAACACATGTATTCATCCATGTTTCTTGACTGATCTTTTCATGAGACTTCTTTCCAAACACATTATTTTCGATTTCCATAATCACTTTTGAAACACTTCAAAAGTTACCTTGAGCTTGGGGAGGGAATCTGAGCCCCGACTTTCTTAGTCATCCTCCAGAGTCAGAATGGCTGGCTGGTGTGGCTGTCGCTTTTTAGGGCAATTTTGGCCCAGTGTCCTTTTTTCTTTAGAGTAGGCACATTGATCTGAGGCCAGAGTTGCCTCTGGCATGGGCCAATGTTATCCCTTCTTGTCTACCTGTTTCTTAATTTCTGGCCTATTTGTTTTTGTGACCAGGACCTTAGTCAACGCCTTAGTCTGCCTTTTGTTTCTTTTATCCTCCCCTTGCTCCCTTCTCTTCCTCAGTTTCTCTCTTATAGTATACGTTCTTGGCTTCTCTGACTAAATCTCTGAAAGTCATATCTTGTAATCAATCTAGCTTTGTAACTTTGTTTTAATATCCAAGCCAGTTTGCCCAATAAAGGCCATCGTGACAGATGCCTTTGATTCTCTGCCTGAGGATCAAAAGGAGTATATCTCCAATATGCCTCCACAATTCTCTCTAGAAACATAGTGGGAGAATCATCAGGCCCTTGAATAATCTCTCTTACCTTGGCGAAATTACTTTGTCGCTAGCGGCTGCTTGGAGACACACTATTAGAGCCTGGTGATAAGGGGACAGATGCTCCCTACCTTCAAAGATTTTGGGGTCTCAGTTGGGTGGGTTCAAGGGAAAGCCGCCTTTGATTATGTTGGGAAGTTGTGTCGGACGCAGATCTTGTTTGAGGGATTTTTTTTCTAGCTTCCTGGAGGATTCACTGTTGTTCCTCTGTCATGAAGAGAATCCCTAGGAGTTTTTGGCAGTCATCCGAAGTAGGCTGGTGTGAAAACATCAATGACTCAACCAGACCTGAGAGCCTGGTGGGGTCCTCAGAAAAAGGAGGATTATAATTTTTTTAAGTTATATAGGTCTGACGAGGAGAAAGGCTAATACTGGTAGGCTTGCATTTTTTCCCTGTGGCCATCGTCAATCATTGGCCCATAGGGATGGAGGGGGAGCATCCCAAGAGTTCCAGGGTTTTAAATCATTCACCACCAGCGAGTTCCTTTAGATGGTACAGCTTCCTCCAAGGGAAGAGGTGCTGTGTGTGCCGCAAAGGAATTATCTGGAGGGCGCTGGGCCGGCATAGCTTCCTCCAATGGAGGAGAGGCTGAGTCAGCAGCAGGGGAATCACTTAGAGGGTGTTGGATTTTGGGGGACAAGGGCAGGGGATAAGGAGGGGAAGGAGACTCCAGTAGAGTGAAATCTGGTGACTCAGGGAGAACAGAGGGTGTAGGAGGAGGAGGATCAGAGGATTTGAGAGTTCCTGGGGGAAGGAGTCAGAGTGGGGGCAGTGACAAGGAAAGGCTTCACCCATGGAGGAGGAGATATGCAGAGTTCCCGCCGAATTAAGATATATGGCTGTTGATCCAGATGGCTATGTAGCACTGGCTGAAAGACAATATCTCTGACTTTTTTAAATTAGTGGGAAGTAGAAAGATCCTTCTAGGGGTAATCCAAATCCAAAGGTGGGCCATTCTGAAGCACAGAGAGTCTGCCACATCCGGCACTTTACTGAAAAACAAAGATTCTGAGCCCTTAAGCGGACTTTGGTCCAGTGATCAAGTATCAGGGACAGAGGCATTGAAGTGCTCTGTCCCATAATGAAAGATACACAAACAGTTAAAGCAATGAAACATGACACAGACAAGACAAGGCAATGAAGACAGGCAATGGACGTCCAACACTGAGACCAGGACTGAGGAGCCGGCAAAACCCGATTGACTGGCAATACCGAATCCGAAAAAAAATATCAATGAGTCCAGGAGACTATCTCGTCCCCATAAATTTACGGGAAGATGATCCAATACATATGGCTGTAGAGTTCCTTCACATCCTTCAGGATCCTTCCAATCTAATACCATTGCACTTCTATGGGGATTATACGCTACTCCTAGGCCTCGAAGCGTTTGAGTGACTTGTTGTAATGGCCAATGTTTTGGCCATTCTTGACGAGAGATGATGCTAAGGTCTGCGTCTGTATCCAGTAGCACATTAAATTCATGCCCTTGAATATTTAGTTTTAGCATGGGGCCAGAATCTAAATTTAAAGAAAGCATAGCCCAATCTACACCTGTGGAGCCTAATCACTTGGAAACTCTTTCTACAGTACGACTGGAAAATTTTTCACGTAGGCTGGGTATTATTAGTAACTGTGCTATTCTATCTCCTGGTGAAATTACTGATATACCCTTTGGAGAACTGGCTATAATTTTTATTTCACCTTCATAGTCGAGATCAATTACCCCAGGACTTATCATAAGTCCTTTTAGAGTAGAAATTCTGCGTCCCAATAATAAGCCTACTGTTCCTTTGGGAAGAGGTCCTTTTACCCTGTGGAAATGAATTGAACTCCCATCTCTGCAGTTAGTACTGCTCTGGTAGAGGCACAGATGTCTAACCCTGCGCTCCCTCTGGTTTGTCTGATGAGGGATCTGATGGACAATGTGTCCTGGGCACTACCCTGATGGGGTTGCTGGGTTTCTCCAGTGCTGCGTATATTTGTGGTTTTGGGCCCCGGAGAATTGAGCCCCCTTGTCCATTTTTTGGCAATGGAGCTCCATGTTTTTGTCCACGATATTGTGGATAAACACCTGGTCCTTGTTCGTTTTTTGATAATGGTGTACCCTCTATGGTGGTTTGAGAACAGCATTCATTAGCCCAAAGTCTCCCTCTATGGCATCGTGGACAAATACCTGGTATTCTACTCCTTTGATACCTAGTTTTGTTAAACCCTCCTCCTATGGGACAATTCCTTTTAAAATGTCCTGTTTTTTCACAATTGTAGCATGTTCTTGGCATGGCATCTAAAGCCTGTTTTACTGCAGCTGCCACAATTTGCCCTTGTTCATTAATGTCTCTGGCATCTAAAGCCTGTTTTACTGCAGCTTCCACGACTTGCTCTTGTTCTTTAATGTCTCTACATAATTTAATATATGTGTTTAAATCTTCATGTTTCCATGGTCTAATGATATCTTTGCACCAACGATTCGCTTGCTCATAAGCCAGTTGTTTTAGTAATGGCATTGCTTGTTGTGTATTTCCAAAAACTCTGGTAGCTGTTTGAATAAGCCTATCTACAAATTCAGCATAAGGTTCATTAGCTCCTTGTATTACCTTAGATAACTGACCTTGTAAACCTCCATTTCCTTGAAAAGTCTTCCATGCCTTAATTGCATCTATAGCAATCTGTGCATATACACCATGATCATATGCACATTGCTGCTGCTGATCCTCATAAGGTCCCTTTCCTAACAATATATCTAGATTTCTCTGAGGATAACTAGCTGCTGCATTTTGCCTAGCCGTCTCCTTGCAAAATTCCTCCTTGGCAATCTTCCATAACAGGTATTTCCTCCATTTAGCACAGCTTTACACATATTAGCCCAATCTGCTGGCTTCATGTTCATGTTGTTAATGGATTTGATAATGCTTACAGTGAAGGGTGCTTGAGGACCATAGGTTGTTACAGCCTCTATTAGCTGCTTCACTGTTTTGAAATTTAAAGCATGGTAATCTCACTGCCCTCCTGCCTCAAATACTGGGCATGTTAATATTTGAGATCTTGTCTCAGGATTCCAACTATCAACTGTGGGGGTTGGGGGCCTCCCAGCATATGGAGGTGGCCTTGTTAGTTGGACACTTACTTCCTCTGGTGATAGAAAGGTGTTAGTAGCAGTCTCCTGTAGAGGTTGTGCTGTTGGTTGGACACTTACACCCTCTGGTGATAGAAAGGTGTTAGTAGTAGTCTCCTGTTGTAACTTTCCCCCTGATGGCTTTTTCTGTTTTACACTTTCTTCCTCTGTCTGACTGGCTTGAAAGGCCTTCTCTTTTACTTGATTTTTTTCCTCTGTCTGACTAGTTCGAGAGACCTTTTCTTTTACTTGAATTTTTTCCTCTATCTGACTAACTTGAGAGACCTTCTGTTTTACTTGAATCAATATGTCTTCTCCTTCCTCTACCATTGTCTGAACTGAAGGCTTTCCACTAAGCAAACAAGGTACAAACGTCCACAATAGCAATGTGCCAACTGGCAGAGTCCCTGGGCTTTTCTTTTCAATTCTTTTTAAATCTTCACCATGATGGTTCCATTGTGATATATTTAACAACTCCTCCTGAAAAAGCCATGGGCTACATTTTTGTATTGTATCAACGTATGCCCTGACTTTTCTTGATTTTACTGAGATGCCTCCTTCCTCTAACAATTTACTGAACACTCTTTCAGTTTTTTTTTTTTTTTTACTAATTTCTGATCCCGTATTTCTACTATAATACAACCCAACAAGATGACACCAAACAAAACAGCTCCTCAGGAAAAGCCGTCAGAGCCCAACTGCCACCACAGGCTTCCCACAAGCCTCTCCCTCAAACACAAGTCTCCTCCTCTTGAGGCCGATTGGCTGGGTCACGTGGGCGAAGCCAAAAATTCCCCCAATGAGCAGTTCCATGGTCTGAAAGGGAAGGGAACCAGCCCAATGTGCATCACCACAGAGGAGCCAATCAGCTAGATGTTGCTGGGGCCGCTGTGAGCCAATCATCCGCTGGCAGTCTGAAAGGTCGGGGAAACCGCTCATTTAGCATCTCAATGAGCATCACTACAGAGAAGCAAATCAGCTAGATGATGCTGGGGCCGCTGTGAGCCAATCATCAGCCGGCAGATGGAAGTTTGCTGGCAGCTGCAAGTTTGCTGGGGCTCCTTTGGCTGTGGCTCTCAACAGATTATTCTCAGAAATATTCAACCACCTGACATACATATTTGTTTCCTAGTACTGAAAACTAACTTCAGTGAATGGTCCTTATATATCCTAATATTTCTATAGTAACTGACCAAGTTTAACATCAATGCAGTTAGATTCCTATGGGACATGATATGTATTTTTAAGTTCATTTTTATTCCACACTGGTACATTACTATTTCTTCAGTTTATGGACATCATAGGATATATCCTTTCATCCACAAATTCACAAATTTATAGGCATGTGGTTCACTTTCAATCACTTCCACTTTCAGAAAACATGTATTCCTCTATGATTCTTTAGTGGTCTTTTCACTAGACTTCTTTCTAAAAACATTATTTTCGATTCTATACTCATTTTTGAAGCAAAACTCACACACTCTTCATGATAAACCGTAACCCTAATATTACCATTAGATGTATAACTGGTTGGAATGAATGTATATATATATATATATATATATATATATCAATATAAGATTTACTATATATTTTCAAATATAATTTCAATGCATTATTTAAAGTTGGAACCAGTTATATAATTTATTCACAATATGGTCTATTCATGCATCATCTCTTATTCATCAACACAGGGTACGCCTATTTTATCCGCAATACTAATTTATAAGTTTTCAAAATATTGCTCCTCATATTGGTGGAAGAAATACTCATGTCATCTGATCTACATATATATTTTACCACAGTAATATTCTTGACACAAAATGCAAAGGTCACACTTATGATTGTACTAAAGCCTAAATTTAAAGTGAGCATGGATTACTAAAAACCTCCATGTCTAGGTTCCCTAATGCGCTCAAATGTCAATCCTATTGGTGACTAAATAATTGTTTCTTCCTAAGATTATATATTCAACCTCAACCCTGTTGAAAATATCTAATCCTATCACTCACTTTATACGTTGCCTGATTTCCTAATGTCTCTATTGATACATATTTACTCTCTTTCCTACATATTTTCCCCAGTTCATCATTGTGACTGACTCTTCACATGTGCTGACATTTACATTCACTCTCTAACTGAAACCCTATTGCTAAAGAACTTTTGGTCCAACTCCTAGACTCACTCTTCTTCCTAATCCTACAGACAATCTTCCTAATCCTATGGACTATCCCTTTTGGACTGGATGATCTCTTCTAAATTCAGTCATCTGAGGTACAGCAACCTATGCCATTGTAAATGAATTTATCTGAGACCTCGGTGCAGAACATAATTCAAGCTTAGTATGCCAATCAATCGCCAAATGCCCTTCTGGGCTTCAAATCTTACCTAGATTTCTTTTTTCGTACTTATATTTCACGTCTATATTCTTATAAGTATCAGAGGTTCCCAAACCATTATTCATCCAGCAGAATGATTCCTAACCAAAATCGAACATGCTATTAACCCTAACCATACAATGTTCCGTCAATCTAACTTTACAGAAGAGGAGGGACCGAGTTGGTCTTACAATACAGGAAGGTAGGGGATCTTCCACCTGCTGAGAACCTCAAAAGTCCATGCAGAAATGATCGATGGAGAAGATTTAGGCAGCTATTTAGGACCTGAGAGAGGAAAAGTCATCTTCCATGGCAAACAACCTAGTCAGGATGAAGGGATGTTTCTGAATCAGCCTCTCTCTTCTTAATGTAGAGAAGTCGGATCAAACCAGGCCTTTGTGGAGAGCTGTTCCCAGGTGCCTATGGTTTCTATACCATTATAATTTGTGAATGTGTCACAAGAAGTAGGTGCAGCCTCCATCTTATGAGAACCTAGGAAGCAACTGTTAGGACATATTGGTGGCCAAGTCAGTGACCTCATTCAGTTCCTGAAGGAAGTGACCTCACCTACTTCCTTGGTGATGGAATTCTCTGAATTTGGGATCCAGGAAGCCAGGCACCCAAAGCCATTACCCGTCCAAGTCCCAGTGGTCTCACTTGTTTGGATTTACCAAGGATAGAATCAGTCTTTCTAGGTACCTCTTCATGTGAAGGTGGCCAAATTCCAAGAAAGCTCTGAAGAGGGGCCTTTCCTGACAAGACTTTAATTGGCTCACCACTGCCTCCTGACAACTTCACAGAGTTGGTGAATGACACCAGATCTGAGACAGGAAAGGCCATTTCAGAGGAACATCGTATGGCCTACCAGTCAGAGGACACTCAGAAGAGTCACAGTCCTACTTGGGGGAAGGAGGTGCCTGGGTGTGTGGATGTCAGTTTGTGGTTTTGTCTCATGTTCTGAGAATAGGTAGAAAAAACGTGATTTATTTCTTTTGGAATGGACTGTTTCTAATAAGTCATTTGACATGGTGAGTGTTTCTATTTCTGTGTATGCCACTGTGTCCGTGGTTGTAGACATTAGAAAAGAGAATGCATCAATGAATATGTCCTGTGTAGTAGAATGCCTCCCAGCAATCAACCTGTCCAATTTATGAAAGGACTGCGGCTTGCCTTACCAATGGGAAACACCTCCAACCTTCCTAAGTTCCTGTTTTCTTCCAGAATTCTGGCCACTAGCCAGAATATGCTCATTGTTTTTTATCCATGATATGTACCACCTCCAATCACTGTGACATGACGATGTACTGAATAGCTGAAGGAATTGGCATGGCGAGCATCTCAAAAAACTCAGATATCAGTGTGGCCAGGAAACTCTCAGTGGAGATACCCTGCTTTGGGCCTTTTGCTTACATTTTGTTCTGTTGCCCTGAATGTCAGGAAGGTATTTGCCTCTGGCCACCCCTTTGTGAAGACTGAAAAGAACAGTTATCAAATGGAAATAAATGAGGATAACCTGTGGCTCTTGGTATAATTGCTTTGGAAAGGGAGGTGTCTGAATCAGCCACTTGGCCCTGTGTGAGGCTCCAGCTTAGATTCTCAGCACCTGATGGATCTAAAGAAAGATCCCATGTGTGCATCCAAAACCAAAATGGCAAAAAGATCAGTCATTGTGGATGAAGTCTCTAGCCTTCTTCTGTGATGTGCCTGACTCCATCAAGTGAGAATAGGGATCCTTTGGGTCAAATGAGTTCTTCAAAGCCATGCAGAAGTGCTTGGGTTTTCTCATGACTCCAAACCACATAAAGAATCTATACCTGACATTCAGTAGGCCTCAAAATGGAGAAGCAGAGCAGTATTAACGGCAGGTCTATTTAATCACTCCTGGTTCACAGGAATGGTGTCCAGGCCACCCTGACTTTAGGCAAATGAGGGCCAAAGGTGCTCATTTTGGTCACTGTCTTGGGCTGCGCCCCTCATGGAAAAATTCAGCCAGAGGTTATGATGAGCGTCTATATGGAGAACATGAGGGCCTTGTGGGAGTGTTTAGGTTTTAATTTTGGTCATTTGTGTGGCGGTTGGAAGAAATGACTGGGTCCAACTGGTCTTGAACTCTGGTGTGAGTTCAAGGGGACTTAGAGACTGAGTTCTGGAAATGAACTCAGAGAAGTATTGCCATGAATTGTGTTGGGATTTTCGCAGGCCACACATGAGAGTCGCCCTTATAAACTGAGATCTAGGTCCAGGGTGGCTTTCCACAGAGCACTGAGAATCAGCCTGGATATCACATGATTTTTTCTAAAACACATGGCAGGCATACTTGAGCGTCAAAACACACAGGGACCTCACATTGTAGACCTCAATAGTCCTGGATTTCGGTGACCTTTTGGCCACTCCTTGGGAGGACTTGCCTGTGAGAGTTTTCCAGAGGTTTCATTGAAATGAGCTTCCTCACCATTTAATGTTTCCTGAAAAAATTGAAACCCACAGTGCCTCCAACCTCATGCTTGAATAATGACTAGATAAATACCATGAAATTCTTAAAATTCCCTTGACCAGGTTGCACAGGAGAACCTTTGGATATACTGTTGCTGACGATGAGTGTATCAGACAGTTCCTTGATTGACTGGGTTTCATGAAAATGGTGTAGAACAGAGATGCCAGTAAGTTCAAGCCTGCTGATTAGTGGACCTACAGCAGAGATGTGCGGTTTTGTGATAAAACTTCTGTCGTGGGGCCTTGTGGATGTGTCTTTGACTTCCAAATGGCTTGTGGCTGACATGGTGCATCCAGCAGACCCTTATATGTAAAGGCATCTTTTTATAAGTAGAGGTTTAAGGGAAATCTTAACAATCAGGTTATTATGGTCAAGGGGGCAAACTGTGTGGGATAGAAACCTGGTTGGTGCATTCTCCTGCTGACCCTGACCCACCACACATGACAGAACTCCCTCCAGCACTGTGTTCCAGTTGAGCTCCTTGTATTCCATGAAGCAAATATTAAATTCCCAGTGCAGCACCAAGAATCACGACGAAATGTGGAGGATGACCAAATGGATACACAGCCAACATGTGGATACACTTAGCCCCCCGTGGCCACAGTTTACCTACAAAGAGAGAATTCAGCACTGCTGCCCCATGTTCATTGGAAAATAAGAAACCATATCCACAAGGTCACAGAGATGAAGACCCAGCTTTGATGGTCTCCCTAGAAAGGAAGCTAAAGCTCCTGACAACAACATATGTTTTAAGTGCCCAACCTCAGAGACAGTTTCTCAAGAAGTCTTTAGGCAGGCAGAGGTCCATGTTTGTGGAGTGTTTACCCTGTCCCTTACTTTTGGAAACTCCTCTACCACTTCCAAGGTTGTGAACTCCTGATCGTATTCCATTCCAGATATGTAGTCATGGATTTTCTAACTCTTCTCCTCTAATTATGTCTTACTTGGGGCGTAGGTGATATCTAGGTGTTGTTCTTGATGAGAGTGGGAAGATTTTTGTGTACCACATATTTGCATACACATTGAATTCATTTTTCTATTTTCCATTCAATATACTGATTCCCTGACACTAACTCACACCCTACTAGACTCTGATTACTAATCCTAATATAATGGAGGAAAGTAACCGAAACATTATAGAAACACAAGCAGTTCAGAGGAGGCATGGTGTATAGTTGGACTTGTTATTTGCATGATAAATGGTAGGTGTTAAAAATATAGTCAATTGTTAATTGAAATAGTTCTCCATTCTTTTTAATGTTAACTTATTTCTGAATTTCTGTCTCCATTTCTCTGGAGCCTATTCAGCACATGTATTTTTATATGCACATATAGAATCCTACCTGGTATCACACGTACATTTTTGTGAGGTGGCTAACTTTGCAGATACAAATTGTGAGAAGAGATCACTCCTCCTAAACGCTTTTGGATCTTAAAATTCCACCTATGGGTGAGGTTCCTAGTTGAACAACATTATACATAAATCCATGTTCACTAAAATGAATACTTTTTAATCTGTGGATGATATATATTTCAAGATAAATTTTGATACCCATATATATTTATATATTGCTACTTTTTAATGTATCTGTGATATATATATATATTTACACCCTCCTGATTTTTCAAAATATGAAATATATGTGTCTTATATACACTCCCTAAATTCATTCATGTCATGAATGTGGATTTATAATAAAATGTTCACAAGATTATGCTCAGATATATTCATCCACCTGAAATATATATTTGATTCCTAGTACTGAAAACTAACTTTAGTAAATGGTCCTTTCAAATCCTAATGTTTCTACAGTAACTGACCCAGTTTAACATCAATGCAAGTAGATTCCTATGGGACATGATATGTATTTTGACATTCATTTTCATTCAACACTGGTACATTACTATTTTTTTCAGTTTTTGCACATCATAGGATATATATTTCATCCACAAGTTAGGAAATTTATACGATTTTTTTTATACTTACAATCACTTCCTGCTTCAGAACACATGTATTCCTTTATGTTTCTTGATTCGTCTTTTCATGAGACTTCTTTCCAAACACATAATTTTCCATTTCCATAATCACTTTTGAAGCTAAACTCACACACCTTTCATGATAAAACATAACCCTAATATTACCATTAGATGCATAACTCGTTGGAATGAATGATTGTATATCAATATAAGATTTCTTATATATTTTCAGATATCAATTCAATCCATGATTTAAAGTGGAAACAGTTATATTATTTATTCACAGTATTGTCAATTCATGCATTACTTCTATATTCATAGACACAGGGTACAACTCTGTGTACCCCCAACACTAATTTATACGTCTTCAAAATATTGCTCCCAGAAATGTTAGAAAAAATACTCATGTCACCTGATCTACATATACATTTTATCACTGTAATATTCTGATCACAAAATGCAAAGGTCAAACTTATGATTGTAGCAAATCCTAAATGGAAAGTGATCCTGGATTACTAAAAACATCCATGTCCAGGTTGCCTAATGCTCTCAAATGTCAATCATATTGCTGACTACATATTTGTTTCTTCCTAAGATTATACATTGAAACTCAACCTTGTTGTTAATGTCTAATCCTATCATTCACTTTATACTTTGCCTGATTTCATAATGTGTG
Organism: Callospermophilus lateralis; assembly: GCF_048772815.1. NCBI lineage: Eukaryota > Metazoa > Chordata > Mammalia > Rodentia > Sciuridae > Callospermophilus > Callospermophilus lateralis. The sequence continues at coordinate 100,256 of NW_027511666.1, forward strand.
TATTGATATCTGATTTCCTACATATTTTCTTCAGTTCATCATTGTGACTGACTCTTCACATGTGCTGACATTTACATTCACTCTCTAACCGAAACCCTATTGCTAAGGAACTTTTGTTCCAAATCCTATACACAGTCTTCTTCGTAAACCTACCAACTATATTCCTAATCCTACCGACTATCACTTTTTGAATGGATGTTCTCTTCTACATTTAATTATCCAAGTAAAGGTCGGATGAGGTCGAAAGAAGAGACCACCAAGAGACTATCTCATGCAACAGCGCAGTGTTTATTGGGGGTCCAGCATGCTGATGCTCAGAGCTCACTTGAATAGAGTAGAGAGCCCTTAGAACAGCTTAAGCAGAGCTTATACACTTTCCTTTGTGACGGCAGGGAGGGAACTTTATTGATAGGTCAGGGCGAGTGGTCAGTTTGCATGCAACCCAGTGAGGGAGCACATTCTGCAGTTAGTCAGTTGGGGACAGCACATTCTGGGAACAAGATTAGCAAACATTTCTCAAGATTTCAACAGTGTTTTGTTAAGCATACAGGAAAAAAGGAAGTGAAAAGTGCCTATTTAATTAACCTTTCATTCCCCACTTCTTCTTCTGGCTACTTTTAATCATAAAAGTGATCATTGCGGGGTGTCACATTCTATTTTTGCTAGTGGGGTATTACCATAAGTTTAACTCATCCAATTTGAGCTTGGAAAAAAGAAATTACACGGTTGAGCAAACAGGGTTTTATAGTTAGCAATAATATGAGGATAATTATTTAACAGTCCAGGGTTGATAAATGCGTAGTTAACCAGGGGGACTGTGTGAACCAAGACTCAAACCACACTTTTTGGGCCTCTCTCTCTCATTGACACTCTTCAAGGCATCTTTTTAAATTTACTCCTAGATTTTTTTACAACTCCAGTATGGTCGGCAAAAACACAACATTCTCCATCAATGCAGAACAAAGGCCCCCTTCTTTCATGAAGAGGAGGTTCAACCCTCGCCTTTTCTGTAAAATAACTTCAGAGAGAGAGGTTAAAGATTCCTGCAAAGCCAAGATGGAGGATTCTAATATCTTTAAGTTTTGGTCTATTGCTGCTTCTAATTGTGTCATTTGTTGTATCCCATGGACCAAGGCAGTGGTTCTTGTGCTCACGCCTGCAGCAACTCCTATTCCTAATTGGATGGCTAAAGTGATGGATATATGTTCTCAGTGGAACCGGGTTTTATGCCCCCCTATTTGAACTTCAAATGAACCTGCATTATGATAAAGCACTCTGGGAAACATCTGCATCTTTACACATTTAATCACATCGTCTTGACAATTTCATGAAAACATAAACAATGTTTAAGTCTATAGAATTATACTGTTGTAGAGACAGACAAGGCACGGCACCTAAGATACTACCAAAAACAGGGAAACTTTCCATTTTATTAGCAACCGGATTCAGAGGGCATTACTTCTGTTATAATCAATTAATTCCCTGAAACTCACGTTTAGGTAGTTTCAGAATTTTGTACCCAACATATAAGGGAAGGGGCGCAGAAGTTCACAGCCTGCAGAAGTTCACAAAAAGCAGATTTTTTTCTGTTTTATTCGACTGTTCTGGGCAAGTTAACTTTTCAAGGACACCTGGGTGAAGGAGAGCTTTTTTTTCCCTTTATTTTTCCCCCTTCCAGCTGTTACCATGGAGCCCAATTGGTAACTTCTTTATCTTTGAAATGTAGCCATCTCTGTGAAGCCCCAGATCAATGCCAAAGGCCTTGTTCACATATTTTGTGAAAAACTAGTAAGGGGGTGTCTAACTTAGGAGTGCTGACATTTTTAGCCAGTGACCAAGTACAACGGGCAACATGAAAAGAGGAAGTTTATCTACTTTGAAGTCTTTTATGGGGACTCTTTTCCTGAAAGTCCTAAAGTCAGCCATGCTGAAGACTTCCGTAGAAGGTCAATTAATGTTTTTCTGTGGGCCTGGAACAGAGGGGGGAGATGGGGAAGGCGTGGCTGTGAGCAGCTCCGTGGATCTGAGAATGAGGTAGCAGAGATGTGAAAGAATACTGGCAAAGGTGTTTGTGATTTTCCTAGCAACAAAAAGGTGAGCAGTAGAACAGGTAGAACAGAGGAGAAGATAGGAGTTAGTATCCCTAAAAGCCTGTGAGGGACTTTAAATTCTTAGTAACCTGTTTTCACTAATGACAAAGAAACTTTAAAGGCCATTTTCACTACATCTTGGATAGGGGTCTGAGGGTTCTCCTCAGCTGGTTTGAGCTTTGGGTTAGCTGGTAAGAGGAACTGGTGGGACCCGGTGTGGGCACTGACTGGAGAAGAGAGGAGTGATTCGGTGGAGGGTTACCTCAGTACCTGCTACCTCAGAAAGGGGGAAATGGTCTGAGATCCGGCGGAGGTTTGGGTTTTTGATCTAGTAATTGGAGGGGAGAAATCATGTTGCTGAGGTGAGAGTGACAGCAGAGAGTCTGGAGCAGAAGCCTGAGTGTGAGGACCTATTGGAGAAGCATAGTTCAGGATGTGAGCGAAGGAGGGAAAAGGCCTCCACATAGGGAAATCTCCTTTCACCCTTTTGAGGACATTCAGAAGTTAAAAAGGTCATGCAGAATTTGAGGATCTAGATACCCCTCTAGGGGCCAACAGTTTGGGTGATCTAATTGGTAATAGGGCCAATGCTGTGTACAGAATTTGATGAGGAGTTTGGGTTCCATCATGCACTGCCTGTATGATCACATCCCTAGACTTACAGAAGAAGTCGGCATTCCCCGCACACAACCCTGACTGTTTGTGGCTTTGGTAGTCCACCGGGCAAACATAGTAATCTAGGCTAGCCAACCTGCATCTGGCTCGCGTGTCCCTACATCCATAATGATTGTTTCCATTATCAATGGTGCAGAATGGATTTAATGGAAATTTAGTGGGATCCTCTTCATCAGGTATATCCCAATAGGAAAGACCTATAGCCAGCTGACAAATGTCTGGGTGGATAGATGTCCACCAAGTCCCTAAGTGGGCTGCATGCGAGATAGATCATACTTCTTTAACAGTAGGATTTGTGATCAGCCATCACTGCTGAATGGGTTTAATAGGTTTAGGACTACTGGTGGTCAAGGGAAGAGTCTATAGCCTTAGACACAGGGTAAATACACAATTTGAAAGTTTTACCAATCTTTTCCAGTTTCCAGCCAGAGTCTGGACAGGGCGCAGGCTTGAGATGAGAGGTATGGATCCAGGAAGTGATTCTGTCTTCCTTTACCGCTGTAGGTGTTATGAGTAGCACCTTGTATCGTCATTTCCAGTGGGGTTTCAGGGATGACACCTGATGTCGTCTTATGTAGATGAAGTCTCTTACTTGATATTGATGTAGAGTCCATTCATCCCCAGGTTGATAGGCATTGGCCATCTGTTTTCACAGGTATCCCTGAGTTCTTTCAAGAGCTTTAATTCAGTCAAGCAATGGGGTGTGGAAGGAATCGTTAGGTCTTAGAGTTGGGGTTAGGTCCCTTACTGAAGGAGGGGAACCATGGACAATTTCATAGGGGGTGAGGTTACACAAAGAAACAGAGGGAGTGTTTCTTCCATGAAATAGTGCATAAGGCAGGAGCATAGTACAATCTATTATGCAGGTTTCTAAGCTTAATTTCGTTATGGTCTCTTTAATGGTTCTATTCATTCTTTCTACCTGTCCTGAACTCGGTGGTCTATAAGCACAATGTAACTTTTAATTAATCCCCAGGGTCTTGCCTAACCCCTGACTTACTTGGGCTACAAACGCCAGTCCATTATCAGACCTTAGTACTTTAGGCAGGCCGTATCTTGTAAAACTATCTTTCAGGATCTTCTTGACAACCATTTGCACTGTTTCGTTTTTTTTTCTTTTTTCCTGGAAAAGGCTTCAATCCATTCTCAAAATATATCTACAAAGACTAGGCGATATTTAATTTCAAACCTTGCTGGCTTAATTTTAGTAAAGTCCACTTCCCAGTATTGTCCTGGTCTGGTTCCTCGTAGGTGCTTTTTTGCAGGAAGCTTGGAAGGGTAAGCATTAACCATGACAGACCTGACAGGCTTTTGTTACCCATTCAGTTATTTCCTTTTTCTTTGAGTCGGTTAGTAAAAAACTCTGTTCTTCATCCTTCAGGAATGAATGCAATTTCTTTGAACCAAGGTGAGTGAGTTGATATACATTTTCTACTGACATATTTAGAGCCGTGACTATAGGAGTTTTTATTGAAGGATTTAGAAATTCCACTTGTGGGCCTTCAGGGTTAAAAGTTATTTTGGCCCGGAGCTTGGTGAGCAGATCTCTGCCCATCAATGGGGCCGGGCATTCTGGGATTACTAAGAACGAGTGATGGATTTTTCCTTTCCCCTGGTCCATGGTCCTCTTAGTTGTCCAAACCCGATATTTTCTGCCATTAGCCCCTTGAATTAGAGACCTTTTTATTTGATAGAGAGACCAATGGGGCCATAAGGGCAGAGTATATTGCCCCTGTATCCACTTCAAAGTTTGCTAGGGTCCCCTCCACTTCAAAATTTACCCTGAGCTCTCGGAGGGGATCTGAGACCCAACAATCTTAGTCATCCTCCAGAGTCAGAATGGCTGGCTAGAATGGCTGTCTCTTTCAATGGCACTCTTTGAACCAGTGTCCTTTTTCTTTACAGTAGGCATATTAAATTGAGGCCAGGGGTGGCCTCTAGTCTGGGCCCCGGTATCCCTTCCTGTCTCCATGTTTCTTATTTCTGGCCTATTTGTTGTTGTGACCAGGACCTTAGTCAATGCCTTAGTCTGTCTTTTGTTTCTTTTATCCTTCCTTTGCTCCCTACTCTTCCTCACTTTCTCTCTTATAGTATACCTTCTCGGCTACTCTGACTAAATCTCTCAAAGTCATATCTTGTAATCCATCTAAGCATTGTAACTTTCTTTTAATATCCATGGCAGCTTGCCCATAAAGGCCATCTTGACAGATGACTTTTGATCCTCTGCCTGAGGATCGAAAGAGTATATCTCCTATATGCCTCCATAATTCTCTCTAAAAACATAGAGGGAGATTCATCAGGCCCTTGAATAATCTCTCTTAACTTGGCAAAATTTGTAAGTCGCCTAGCGGCCACTAAGATACCCACAATTAGAGCCCAGTGATAAGTGGACAGATGCTCCCTACCTTCAAAGGTGTTGGGGTCCCAGTTTCGTCGATTCAAGGGAAAGCCGGGTTAAATATGTTGGGAAGTTTTGTCGGTCACACATCTGGTCAGAGGATATTTTTCTCTAGCATCCAGGAGGATTCTCTTTTGTTTCTCTGTCATGAAGAGACAACCCTAGGTGTTGTTGGCAGTCATCCCAAGTAGGCTGGTGTGAAAACATCAATGACTCAACCACACCTAGGAGCCGGTTGGGGTCCTCGGTAAAAGGGGGATTTTTATTTTTCCAGTTATATTGGTATGAAGAGGAGAAAGGTAAATACTGGTAGGCTTGCATTTTTCCCCCAAGGCCGTTGTCAATCATTGGCCCCTAGGGATGGAGGGGGAGCATCATTCGAGTTCCAGGTTTTTCAATCATTCACCGCTGGTGAGTACCTTTAGCCGGGCTAGCTTCCTCCAGAAGAGGAGGGGCTGTGTGTGCCGCGGGGAAATTATCTGGAGGGCGCTGGGCTGGCTTAGCTTTCTCCAATGGTGAAGAGGTTGAGTCAGCAGCAGGGGAATCACTTAGAGGGTGTTGGTCTTTGGGGGACGTGGGCAGGAGATAAGGAGGGGGACGAGAGTCCAGTAGAGTCAAATCTTGTGTTTCAGGGAGAACAGAGGTTGGAGGAGGAGGAGGAGCAGAGGGTTTGAGAGATCATGGGGGAAGGAGTAGGAGTGGGGGTAGGGGCAAGGAAATGCTTCACCCATGAAGGAGTTTTGCAGAGGTCCTGCCAAGTTAAGATATATGGCTGTTGATCCAGATGGCTATGTGGCCCTGGCTGAAAGACAATATCGTCTGACTTTTTAAATTAGTGGGAAGTAGAAAGATCCTTCTAGGGGCCATCCGAATCCAAAGGTGGGCCATTCTGAGGCACAGAGAGTCTGCCAGGTCCAGAATTTTACTGAAAAAGAAAGATTCTGAGCCCTTAAGGGTACTTTGGTCCAGTGATCAAGGGTCAGGGACAGAGGCATTGAAGTGCTCTGTCCCATAATGAAAGATACACAAACAGTAAAAGCGATGACACACGACACAGACAAGACAAGGAAATAAAGACAGACAATGGAACTTCCAACACTGAGACCAGGACTAAGTATCTGGCCCAACCCGATGGGCTGGCGATACTGAATCTGAAACAAAATATCACTGAATTGAGGAGACTATTGCTCCTCAATTTCCCGAATACTCTGGAGCATCCCCCAGGGATGTGGCCTGTGGCTCTGTGACACGTATGTCAGCCACCTTCGGAGAGAGCTCACACTCTTCATTGACAGCCATTTTGCGAAGCCCTAACCTGAAACCTGAAACCAGAAAGAGGCACCATACATACCCCAAGAGGAGCCTGTTGGGGTCTCTCGTTTGCCGCTGCCGGATCTCAGTGGAACCTCCATATGTAAAGGTCAGGCGAGCATCGGGTGAAGAGCCCACCAAGAGACTGTCTCAAGCAAAAGCAAAGGGTTTATTGGGGATTCAGCATGCTGGGGCTCAGAGCTCACTTGAATAGAGCAGAGAGCCCTGAGAACAGCTTAAGCAGAGCTTATATACTTTCCTTGGAGAGGGCAGAGAGGGAACTTTATTGTTTGGTCTGGGCGAGTGAGCAGTTTGCGTGCAACCGGGTGAATGATTACATTCTGCAGGTTGGCAGTTGGGGACAGCACATTCTGGGAACAAGATTAGCAAACAGTTCTCAAGATTTCAATAGTGTTTTGTTAAGCATACAGAAAAACAGCAAGCGACATTTACCTATTTTACTAAATTTTCATTACCGAATATACTTTGCCAGATTTCCTAATGTCTCTATTGAAATCTGCTTTCCTACATATTTTCCCCAGTACATCATTGTGACTGACTCTTCACAAGTGCTGACATTTACATTCACTCTATACCCGAAACCCCATAGCTAAAGAACTTTTGGTGCAAATCCTATACTTACTCTCCGTTCTAAACTTACCAACTATCGTCCTAATCCTACCGACAATCCTTTTTTTAATTTTTTTTCTTAAAGAAAGAGTTAGAGAGAGAGGGAGAGAGAGAGAGAATTTATTAACATTTAGTTTTTTTAGTACTTGGCAGACACAACATCTTTGTTTGTACGTGGTGCTGAGGATCGAACTCGGGCCGCACGCATGCCAGGCGAGCGCGCTACCACTTGAGCCACATCCCCAGTCCCCCGACTATCCATTTTTGACTGGAAGTTCTTTTTGACAATCAATCATTCAAAGTACAAGGTCCTATGCCTTTGTATATTGATTTATCTGAGACATCTGTGCAGAAAATAAATCAAAGCTAAATATTGCAATCAAAGACCCAATGCCCTTCTGGGCTTCAAATATTACCTTTATTTCTGTTTTCGTACTTATATTTCACCTATATATTCTTGAAAATATCGAAGGTTCACCATACCATTATTCATTCAGCAGAATGATTCCTAACCCCAATCGAAACTGTTATTAACCCTAACCATACACTCTTCGCTCAATCTAACTTTACAGAAGAGCAGGGACAGAGTTGATCTTACAATACAGGAATGTACGGTTTCTTCCAACTGCTGAGAAACTCAAAGGTCCACGCAAAAATGATCTCTGGAGAAGTTGTAGGCACATATGTAGGAACTGAGAGAGCAAAAGTCATCTTCCATTGAAAACAACCTGGTCAGGATGAAGGGATGTGTCTGAATCAGCCTCTCTCTTCTTAATATGGAGAAGAAGGACCAAACCAGGCCAGTGTGGAGAGCACTTCCCGGGTGCCTATGGTTGATATACCATTCGAACTTTTGAAAGTGTCACAGGATGTAGGGGCAGCCTCCATTTCATCGGACACTTTGAAGCAACTGTTAGAACAATGTGGTTGCCAAGGCATTGACTTCATTCAGATCTTGAAGGAAGTGACCTCACCTAACATCCTTTGTGATGGGCCACTCTGAACTTGGGATCCAGGAAGCCAGGCACCCAAATCCTGTCTCAGTCCCAGTCCCAGTCCCAGTGGTCTCAATTGTTCGGATTTACCAAGGACAGAGTCAGTCTTTCTTGGTACCTACGGAGGTGAGGATGCCCAAATGCCAGGAAAGCTCTGAAGAGTGGCCTTTCCTGAGAAAGCAGTTAGTGGATCACCGCTGGCTCCTGAGAACTTCACAGTGTTGACCAAGGAGACCAGATCTGAGACAGGACAGGACATTTCGGGGTAACATAGTATGGCCCACCAATCAGAGGACACTATGGATAGTCACAGACTGACTTGGGGGAAGAAGTTGTCTTTGTGGATGTGGCTGTTGGTTTGTGGTTTGGTCTCATGTTCTCAGAATAGGTAATAAAGGCGGTTTTTTGGTTTGAAGTGAATTGTTTCTAATAAGTCTTATGAAAAGGCGAGTGTTTCTAAGTCTGTGTATCCCACTGTGTCCGTGGTTCTAGACATCAGAAAAGAGAATGCATCAATGGATGACTCCTGTCTAGTAGAAATCTTCCCAACATTCATCCTGCCAATTTATGAATGGACTGCGGCTTGCCTTATGAATGGGCAACACCTACTATCTTCCTAAGTTTCTATTTTGTTCCTGAATTCACTCCACTCTCCAAAATAGGCTCATGGTTATGTGTCCAATATATATACCACCTCCAAGCTCTGTGACATGGCCATGTACTGGATAGCTAAAGGGAATGGCGAGCATCTCAGAAAACTCAGATATCAGTGTGACCAGGAAAGTCTCAGTGGAGAAATCCTGCTTTGGGCCATTTGCTTACCTATTGTTCTGTTGCCCTGAATTTCAGAAAGCTTTTTGCCTCAGACTACTCCTTTGTGAAGCCTGAAGAAAAGAGTCTTCAAATGCAAATGAATGGGCATCACCTGTGGCTCTTTGCTTGATTGCTTTGGAAAGGGATGTGTCTGAATCAGCCTCATGACCCTGTGTGAGGCTGTGGCTTAGATTCTTAGCACCTGATGGATCTAAAGAAAGATACCATGTGTGCATCCAAAACCAAAATGGCCAAATGAGGAGTCATTGTGGATTAAGTCTTTTGCTTTCCTCTGTTAGGTTCCTGAAGTCCATCAAGTGAGAATAGGGATCTTTTGGGTCAAATGAGTTCTTCAAACCCTGCAGAGACTAGCCCAGAGGTGCTTGGCTTTTCTCATGACTCCAAATCACATAAAGAATCTATACCTGAAAGTAAGTAGGCCCCAAATTGGAGATGCAGAGCAGTATTAAGTGCAGGCCTATTTAATCACTCTTGGTTCTCAGGAAGGGTGTCCAGGCCACCCTGACTTTAGGCAAATGAGGGGCAAGGGAACTTATTTGGATACTGTCTTTGTCTGTGCCCCTCATGGAAATTTCCAGCCAGAGGTTATGATAAGTGTCTATATGGAGAATGTTGAGGGCCATGTGGGAGTGTTTTGGTTTTAATTCTGGTCATTTGTGTGGCGGTTGGAAGAGATGACTTAGTTCACCTGGGCTTGAACTCTGGTGTTATTAGAGACTGAATTCTGGAACTGTCCTCAGAGAAGTATTGCCATGAATTGTGTTGGAATTTTAGGAGGCAACACATGAGAGTCATCCTGAAAACTGAGATCCTGGCCAAGGTGGCTTCCACAGAGCACTGGGAATCTCAGCCAGGATTTCACGTGATTTTATTCTGAAAGTCTTGGCAGCCATAATTGAGAGTCAAAACACACATAGACCTCACATTTTAGACCTCAATGGGCCTGGATTCATGTGAAATATTGGCCACTCTTTGGGAAGCCTTGCCTGTGAGAGTTCTCCAGAGATTTCTTTGAAATGAGCTTCCTCACCATTTAATGTTTCCTAAATAATTTGAAACCCACAGTGCCTCCAACTTCATCTTTGAAAAATAGCTAAATACATACCATGAATTTTTTGAAATTTCAATGACCAGGTGGCAATGGAGAAACTTTGGATGACTTGTTGCTGGTCATGAGTGTACCAGACTGTGCTTGGATTTACTTGGTTTCATGAAAACAGTGTAGAAAAGAGATCCCTGTAAGTTGGAGACTGCTGAGTAGTGGGCCTAGAGCAGTGGTGTGCAGGTATGTGATAAACATCTGTGGTGGTACCATGTGGATCTGCCCTTGGATTCCAAGTGGCTTGAGACTGACATGGTGAAGTCAGCAGACCCTATTATATAAAAGCATCTTGTTATATGGAGAGGTTTCCGGGCAATGTTCAGAATCAGATTGCTATGGACAAGCGGGCAAGCTATGTGGGGTAGAAGCCTGGTTGGTGCATTTTCCTGCAGACCTTGACCCACCACATGTGACAGAACTCCCTCCATCACTGGTACCTGTTGAACTCCTTGTATTTCCTGAAGCAAATACCAAATTCGCAGTGCAGCAGCAAGAAACACCTCGAAAAGTGGAAGATGATCAAATGGCTTCACAGTCCACATGGGAAGACACTTAGACCCCAGTGGCCACAGTTTACCTACAAAGAGAGAATTCAGCACTGCTTCCTCATGTTCATTGGAAAATAAAAAAAAAACATATCTTCCAGGTCACAGAGATCAGACCCAGCTTTGTTGGTCTCACTAGAAAGGATGCTAAAATTCCTGACAACAACATATATTTCAAGTGCCCAACCTCAGAGGCAGTTTCTCAAGAGTCTTTAGGCCCAATGACCTCCATGTTTGTGGAGTGTTTACCCTGTCCCTCACTTTTGGAAACTCCTCTACCACATCCAAGATTGTGAACTCCTGAATATTTTCCATTTCCGATATGTATTCACAGATTTCCTAACTCTTCTTCTCTAATTGTGTTTATTTGGGGCAAAGGTAATGTAAAGGCAATGTTCTGGATGAGAGTGGGAATATTTTTGTGTAGCACATATTTGCATACACATTGGATTCATTTTCCTATTTTCCATTCGAATTACTGAATTCCTGACACTAACCCATACCCTAATAGACTCTGACTACTAATCCTAAAATGATGGACAAAAATAACCAAACAGAATGGAAATGAAAGCAGTTCAGAGAAGTCATGGTGTATAGTTGGACTTTCCTTTTGAATGATAAAGGGTAGGTGTTATAAATCTAGTCAATTTTTAATTGAAATTGATCTCCATGTGTTTTTAAAGTTAACAAATATGTGAATTCCTGTCTCCCTTTCTCTGCAGCCTGTTCAGCACATCTATTTTTATATGCAAATATAGAAACATAACTGGTATCACACGTATATCCTTGTGAGTTTGGCTGTCTTGGGAGATACAAATTGTGGGAAGCGATCACTCCTCCTAAACGCTGTTGGAACTGAAACTTCAACCTATGGGTGAACTTCCTAGTTGAACAATATTATACATAAATCCATGTTCAGTAAAATGATTATTTTTGGATCTGTGGATGATATATGATTCATAGTGAATTTCGATTGGCATGCATATTGATACATTTTAGTGTCTGTGTGTGTGTGTGTGTGTGTGTGTGTGTATATATATATATATATATATATATATATATATATATATATATATATATAAATACATAAATGCACACACACATATCTATATCTATATCTATATCTATATCTATATCTATCTATCTATATATATATATATATATAAACTCTCAAGATTTTTCAAAATATGAAATATGTGTTTCTTATTATACACTCCCAAAATTCATTCGTGTTCATATATGTAAATTTATAGTCAACATTTCACAAGATTATTCTCATAAAAATTCATCCACTTGAAATACGTATTCGTTTCCTAGTACTGAAAACTAACTCCAGTGAATAGTGCATACAAATCATAATATTTCTACAGTAACTGACCCAGTTTAGCATCAATGCAAGTAGATTCCTATGGGATATGATGTGTATTTTGACGTTCATTTTCATTCAAAACTGGTGCATTACTATTTTTTCAGTTTTTGCACATCATTGGATATATATTTCATCCACAAGTTAGGAAATTTATAGGCTTTTTTTATACTTACAATCAAATCCTGCTTCAGAACATATGAATTCCTCTATATTTCTTGACTCATCTTTTCATGAGATTTCTTTCCAAACACATTATTTTCCATTTCCATAATCACTTTTGAAGCTAAACTCACACACCCTTCATGATAAAACATAACCCTAATATTACCATTAAATGTATAACTCGTTGGAATGAATGATTGTATATCAATATAAGATTTTTATATATTTTCAGATATCAATTCAATCCATGATTTAAAGTGGAAACAGTATATTATTTATTCACAGTATTGTCAATTCATTCATTTCTTCTACATTCATAGACACAGGGTACAACTCTGTGTACCCCCAATACTAATTTATACCTCTTCAAAATATTGCTCCCAGAAATGTTAGAAGAAATACTCATGTCACCTGATCTACATATACATTTTATCACAGTAATATTCTGATCACAAAATGCAAAGGTCACACTTCTGATTGTAGCAAATCCTAGATGGAAAGTGATCCTGGATTACTAAAAACATCCATGTCCAGGTTTCCTAATGCTCTCAAATGTCAATCATATTGGTGACTACATATTTGTTTCTTCCTAAGATTATATATTGAAACTCAACCTTGTTGATAATGTCTAATCCTATCATTCACTTTATACTTTGCCTGATTTCATAATGTGTGTATTGATATCTGATTTCCTACATAATTTTCCCAGTTCATCATTGTGACTGACTCTCCACATGTGCTGAAATTTACATTCACTCTCTAACCGAAAACCTAGGGCTATTGAACTTTTGGTCCAAATCCTATACTCACTCTTCTTCCGAAACAGACCGACTATCTTCCTAGTCCTAACAACTATCCCTTTTTGACTGGATGAACTCTTCTACATTCAATCATCCAGGGTACAAGATGATATGCCATTGTATATTGATTTATCAGAGACATCTGTGTGAACGAAATTCAATGCTAAGTATTCCAATCAAGGGCCCAATGCCCTTCTGGGCTTAAAATCTTACCTAGATTTCTGTTTTCATACTTATATTTCAAATCTATATTCTTATAAATATCCCAGGTTCCCAATACCATTATTCATCCAGCAGAATGATTCCTAACTCAAATAGAACATGTTATTAACCCTAACCATACATTGTTCCCTCAATCTAACTTTATAGAAGAACAGGGACAGAGTTGGTCTTAATATAGAGGAATATAGGGGATCTTCCACCCGCTGAGAACCTCAAAGGTCCATGCAGAAATTATCCCTGGGGAAGATGAAGGAAGCTATAAAGGACCTGAGAGGGCAAAAGTCATCATGTAAGGCAAACAACCTGGTTAGGATGAAGGGATATTTATGAATCAGCCTCTCTCTTCTTAATGTAGAGAAGATGGACCAAACCAGGTCTGTGTGAGAGCTGTTCCCGGGTGCCTATGGTTGATATATCGTTCTAAGTTGTGAAAGTGTCACAGAAAGTAGGGGCAGCCTCCATCTCATGGGACCCTTTGAAGGAACTATTAGGACAAAGTGGTTGCCAAACCAGTGACCTCATTCAGTTCCGAACGGAAGTGACCTATCTCACTTCCTTGGTCTTGGAACACTCTGAACTTGGAATCCCAGAAGCCAGGTACACAGAACCAGTCCCAGATCCAGTCCCACTGGGCTCACTTGTTTGGTTTTACCAAGGACAGAATCAGTCTTTCTTGGTACCTACTGATTTGAGAATGGCCAAATGCCAGGAGAGCTTTGGAGAGTGGCCTTTCCTGAGAAAGAAGGTAGTGACTCAAAGCTGGCTCCTGACAACTTCAAAGAGTTTGCCAAGGAGTCCAGATCTGAGACAGTACAGGGCATTTTGGTGGAACATAGTATGGTACAACAATCAGAGGAAATTCCGGAGAGTCAAAGACCTACTTGGGGGAAGAAAGTCCTATGTTGTTGTGGGTGTGAGTTTGTTGTTTTTTCTCATGTTCTGAGAATTGGTAGGAAAGGCAGTTTGTTTGATTTGAAGTGGACTGTTTCTAGTAAGTCGTTTGACAAGGCAAGTGTTTCTATGTCTATGTATCCACTGTGTTTGTAGTTGTAGACATTAGAAAACATAATGCATCAATGAATGTGTCCTGTCTAGTATAATGCTTCCCAGAATTCATACTGCCCAATTTATGATTGGACTGCAGCTTTTCTTATGGATGGGTAGCAATTACTATCTTCCTAATTTCCTGTTTTATTCCTGAATTCTGGCCACTCTCCGGAATAGGCTCATGGTTTTCTGTTCAAGATACTGTGACATGGCCATGTACTGGAGAGCTGAAGGAAATGGGAGCATCTCAGGAAACTCAGATATCAGTGTGACCAGTAAAGTCTATGTGGAGAAACCCTGCTTTGGGAATTTTGCTTACCTATGGTTCTGGTGCTGTGAATATCTAGAAGGTCTTTGCCTTAGGCCACCCCTTTGTGAATCCTGAAGAAAAGAGTTTTCAAATGGAAATGAATAGGCATCACCTGTGGCTCTTTGTTTTATTGCTTTGTAAAGAGATGTGTCTGAATCAGCCTCTTGGCCCAGTGTGATTATTTGGAGAAGTAGATCAGTATTAATGGCAGGCCTATTTGATCATTGCTGGTTAACAGGAAGGGTTTCCAGGCCACCCTGACTTTAGGCAAATTAGAGGCAAGGGAGATTATTTTGGACACTGTCTTGGTATGCACCCCTCATGGAAACCTCAACCCAGAGGTTATGATGAGTGTCTATATAAAAGAAGATGAGGGCCATGTGGGAGTGTTTTGGTATTAATTGTGGTCAGTTGTGTGGCAGTAGGAAGAGATTCCTGGATCAACCTGGGCTTGAACTATGGTGTGATTCCCCTTAGAGACTGAGTTTTGGAACTGAACTCAGAGAAGTATTACCATGAATTCTGTTGGGATTTTAGAAGGCCACGCAGGAGAGTTGCCCTTAGAGACTGAGATTTAGGCCCAGGATGGCTTTCCACAGAGCACTGGGAATCTCAGCTAGGATATCACATGATTTCATTCTGAAAGATTTGGCAGCCATACTTGAGAGTCAAATAACACATGGAACTCACATTGTAGACCTCAATGGGCCAGGCTTCATTTGACCTTTTGGCCACTCTTTGGGAAGACTTGCCTGTGAGAGTTCTCCTGAGCTTTCATTGAAATGAGCTTCCTCACCATTTAATGGTTCCTGAATGAATTGAAATCCACAGTGACACCAACTTCATTCTTGAAAAATGGCTAGATGAATACCATGGAATAATTCCCAAGAGCAGGTGGCACTGGAGAATCATTGGATGTTCTGTTGCTGATCATGAGTGTACCAGACAGTGCCTTGATTTACTGGGTTTCATGAAAATGGTGTAGAACAAAGATGCCAGTACGTTGGAACCTGCTTAGTAGTGGGCCTAGAGCAGTGGTTTGCAGGTGTATGATAAAACATCTGTGATGGGGCCACATGGATCTGCCATTGGCTTCCAAATGCCTTTTGACTGACATGGTGCAGCCAGCAGACCCTTATATGTAAAGGCATCTTGTTACATTGAGAGGTTTTAGGGCAATGTTCAGAATTGGGTTGCTACAGACAAGGGGGCAAGCTTTGTTGAATAGAAGCCTGGTTGGGGCGTTCTCCTGCACACCCTGACCCACCACACGTGAGAGTACTCCCTCCAGCACTGTGTCCCCGTTGAACTCATGGTATTTACTGAAGCCAATACCAAACTCCCAGTGCAGCAGTAAGAATCACCAGGAAAAGTGGAGAATGACCAAATGGCTTCTCAGTCCACACGAGGAGACACTTAGCTCCCAGTGGCCACAGTTTACCTACAATGAGGGAATTTAGAACTGCTGCCTCATGTTCACTAGAAAAGAAGAAACCATGTCCTTCAGGTCACATATATGCAGATCCAGCTTTGATTGTCTCACTACAAAGGAAGCTGAAGCTCTTGACAACAACATATATTACAAGGGCCCAACCTCAAAGGCAGTTTCTCAAAGAGTCATTAGGCCAGAAGAACTCCATATTTGTGGAGTATTTACCCTATCCCATACTTTTGGAAATTCCTCTACCGCCTCCAAGGCTGTGAACTCCTGAGCATTTTCATTTCCACATATGTATTCACAGATTTTCTAACTCTTCTCCACTAATTGTGTCTTAATTGGGGCGAAGGTTATGTCAAGGCATTGTTCTGGATGAGAGTGGGATGATTTTTGTGTAGCACATATTTGCATACACATTAGATTCATTTTCATATTTTCCATTTGAAATACTGAATCCCTGACATTAACCCATAACCTACTAGACTCTGACTACTAATCCTAATATGATGGAGAACAAGAAACCTAACAGAATAGAAATACAGGCCGTTCATTGGAGGCATGGTGTATACTTGGACTTCCCTTCTGCTTTATCAAGGGTATGTGTTATAAATCTAGTCAACTTTTCATTGTAATAGTTCTCAATGAGTTTTTAAAGTTAACACATATGTAAATTTCTGTCTCCCATTCTCTGTAGCCTATTCATCACATGTATTTTTTATGCATATTTAGAATCCTACCTGGTATCACAAGTACATTTTTGTAAGCTCACTGATTTTGAAAGATACATATTTTGATAAGATATCAATCCCCCTAAATCATGATGGAACTGAAAATTAAACCTATTGGTGAATTTCCTAGATGAACAACATTATATATAAATCGATGTTCAGTAAAATGAATATTTTTGGATATGTGGATGATGTGTATTACACGGTGAATTTCGATTAGCATATAGATTGCTACATTATAATGTCTGTGTGTGTCTGTCTGTCTATCTATCTATCTATCTATATATATATATATATATATATATATATATATATATATATATACTGTCCAGATTTTTCAAAATGTGAAATATATGTTTCTTATTATACACTCCCTAAGTTCACTCATGTTTCTATATGTGGTTTATAATCAACTTTTCACAAGATAATTCTCAGAAATATTCATCTGCCTGAAATACATAATTATTTCCTAGTACTGAAAACTAACTTCAGTGAATGGAGCTTACAAATCCTAATATTTTTACAGTAACTGAATCAGTTAAACATCAATGCAAGTAGAATCCTACGGGACATGATGTGTATTTTGAAGTTCATTTTTATTCAATATTGGTACATTATTATTTTTTCAGTTTATGGACATCATAGGATATATGATTTCATCCACAAGTTCAAAAATTTATAGGCATTTGTTTCACTTTTAATCACGTCCTGCTTCAGAACACATGTATTCCTCTAAGTTTCTTGACTGGTCTTTTCATGAGATTTCATACCAAACACATTAATTTTGATTTCCATAATCACTTTGGAAGCAAAACTCACATACCATTCATATTAATTATCACTCTGATATTACCATTAGATGTATAACTGGTTTGAATGAATGATTGTATGTCAATATAAGATTTCTTATATCTTTTCAGATATCAATTCTATCCATTATTTAAAGTGGAACCAGTTATATTATTTATTCACACTATGGTATATTCATGCATTATCTCTATATTCATAGACACAGTGTACACCTCTTTGTACCCCCAATACTAATTTATACGTCTTCAAAATATTGCTCCCTGAAATGGTGGAAGTGGACTCATGTCACCTGATCTTCATATACATTTAATCACAGAAATATTCTGGACACAAAATGCAAAGGTCACACTTATGATTGTATAAAAGCCCAAATGGAAAGAAAACATGGATTACTAAAAACATCCATGTCCAGGTTCCCTAATGCTCTCAAATGTCAATCCTATTGGTGACTACACATGTGTTTCTTCTTAAAATTATATATTCAAACTCAACCCAATGGAAAATGTCTAATCCTATCCCTCACTTTATAATTTGCCTGATTTCATAATGTCTCTATTGCTATCTGCTTTCCTACATATATTCCCCAGTTCATCATTGTGACTGACTCTTCACATGTGCTGACATTTACTTTCACACTCTAATAAATAACCTATTGCTAAAGAACTTTTGTTCCAAATCCTATACTCACTCTTCTTCCTAAACATACTAACTATCTTCTTAATCCTACCGAGTATCCCTTTTTGACTGGATGTTCTCTTCTACATTCAATCATTCAAGTAACAAGGTCTTATGCTATTGTGTATTGATTTATCTGAGACATCGGTGCAGAATGTAATTCAACGCTAAGTATCACAATCAAGGGCCCAATGACCTTCTGGGCTTCAAATCTTACTTAGATTTCTTTTTTCATACATATATTTCATCTCTATATTCTTAAAATAATCACAAGTTTCCAATACCATTATTCATGCAGCAGAATAATTCCTAACCCAAATGGAACATGTTATTAACACTAACCATACACTGTTTGTGTTAATAACATGTTTACAGAAGAGCAGGGACAGTGTTGATCTTACAATACAGGAATGTAGTGGATCTTCCATCTGCTGAGAACCTCAAAGCGCCATGCAGAAATGATCCGTGGAGAAGATGTAGGCAGGTATGAAAGACCTGAGAGAGCAAAAGTCATCTTCCATCGAAAACAACCTGGTCAGGATGAAGGGATGTTTCTGAATCAGCCTCTCTCATCATAATGTAGAGAATATGGACCAAACCAAGACTGTGTGGAGAGCTGTTCCTGGTTCCCTATGGTTGATATACCATTCTAATTTGTGAAAGTGTCATAGGAAGTAGGGGCAGCCTCCATCTCATGGGACCGTTGAAAGAAACTCTTAGGACAAAGTGGTTGCCGAGGCAGTGATCTCATTCAGTTCCTGAAAAAAGTGACCTCAACTCACTTCCTTATTGATGGAACTCTCTGAACATGGGATCCAGGACGCCAGGCACCCAGATCCAGTCCCAGTCCCAGTCCCAGTGGTCTCACTTGTTTGGATTTACCAAGGACAGAATCAGTCTTTCTTGGTTCCTCCTAAGGTGAGGAGGCCAAATGCCTGGAAAGCTCGGAAGATGGGCTTTTCCTGGAAAAGCAGGTAGCGGCTCACTCCTGGTTCCTGACAACTTCACAGAGTTGGCCAAGGAGACCAGATCTGAGACAGAACAGGACATTTTGGGGGAACATAGTATGGCCCACCAGTCGAAGGATACTCCGGATAGTCTCATACCTATTTGGGGGAAGAAGGTGTCATTGTCAGTGTGGCTGTGGGTTTGTGGTTTTGTCTCATGTTCTGAGAATAGGAAGGAAAGTCAGTTTGTTTGGTTTGGAGTGAACTGTTTTTAGTAAGTCGTTTGACAAGGCAAATGTTTCTGGGTCTGTGTATCACACTGTGTCCGTGGTTGTAGACATTAGAAAAGAGAATGCATCAATGGATATGTCCTGTCTAGTAGAAAGCTTCCCAGCATTCATCCTGCCCATTTTATGAATGGACTGTGGATTGCCTTATTAATGGGCAATACCTGCTACCTTCCTAATTTGCTGCTTTCTTCCAGAATTCTGGACACTCTCCAGAATAGGCTCATGGTTTTGTGTCTAAGTTATGTACAACCTCCAAGCTCTGTGACAAGGCAATGTTCTGGATAGCTGAAGGAAATGACGAGCATCTGAGAAAACTCAGATATCAGTTGACCAGGAAAGTCTCAGTGGAGAAACCCTGCTTTGGGCCATTTGCTTACCTATTGTTCTGTTGCCCTGAGAGTCAGGAAGTCTTTGTCTCACGCCACCCCTTTGTGAATCCTGAACAAAATAGTTTTCAAATGGAAATAAATAGGCTTCACCTTTGGCTCTTTCGTTAATTGATTTGGAAAGAGTTGTGTCTGAATCAGCCTCTTGGCCCAGTGTGATTCTTTGACTTAGATTCTCAGCACCTGATGGATCTAAAGAAAGATCCCATGTGTGCATCCAAATCAAAAATGGCAAAAAGAGCTGTCATTGTGGATGAAGTCTCTTGCCTTTCTCTGTAAGGTTCCTGAATTCCATCAAGTGAGAATAGGGATCATTTGGGTCAGATGAGTTCATCAAAGCCCTTCAGAGGCTATCCCATAGGTGCTTAGGTTTTCTCATCACTCCAATTCACATAAAGTATCTTTAACCGACCCTCAATAGGCCTCAAATGGGAAAAGTGGTGCAGTATTACGGGCAGGCCTTTTTGATCACTCCTGGTACAAAGGAAGGGTGTCCAGGCCACCCCGAATTTAGGCAAATGAGGAGCAATGGAGCTTATTTTGGACACTGTCTTGGGCTGCGTCCCTCATGGACACCTCCAGCCAGAGGTTATGATGAGTGTCAATATGGAAGAAGATGAGGGCCATGAGGGAGAATATCGGTTTTATTGTGGTCATTTGTGTGGCAGTTGGAAGAGATGACTGGGTCCACCTGGGCTTGAACTCTGGTGTGATTCCCCTTAGAGACTGAGTTCTGGAACTCACCTCAGAGAAGTATTGCCATGAATTGTGTTGGGATTTGAGGAAGCCACGCATGAGAGTCATCTTTGGAAACTGAGATCAAGGCCCAGGGTAGCTTTTCAGAGGGCACTCTGATCTCAACCAGGATATCACATGATTTTATTCTGAAAGACTTGGAAGCCATTGTTGAGAGTCAAAACAGACAATGATGAAACCGCTGTTGACCGGTGACGAGTTCTTGCTTCCCCAATGTTGAAGAATAACACCAGAAAGCACACGCCGAGGCAAGGTCAGAGTAGAAATTAGAAATTTATTAAAGGACAGCAGAAAAGACTTCTCCCGGAGGAAGAAGGGGACCCAAGAGGTGGAATCCGTGGAAGGGCTCTTCTTTCCCCTTTTTATAGTTCTTTCAGTGATGGAATGTAGGTTGGAGGCCTACAGGTGGGCTTAATTATCACCTTTTGGGATGGGTTATCTCCAAGTCTGTTGGGGCTGTTTTCTGAGCTCCATTAACATTTCTTTGAGGTGGACTTTGGCCTAGGGCCTTTTCAGGACTTCATTAACATTCCATGAGTTGTCCTGCGTTTTCCCTGAGTCATTCCCAGCATGGCCTCCATTTTAGATTTCACTCGATATTAGACCCAATTTACCTAACTACACTGACTACCTAACTTTAAATCTGGCTTCATTCCCCCCTCTAATTTGGGAACTCCTTACTGCTGTAAGGAAGGGGGGGCGAAGAAAATCTCTGGCTTCTTCAGGCTGAAAAGGGACGGTTTGGGGCAAGCAGTTTGGAGTCCCTCTTTAAAAATCGGGTCTATGGAGTGGTCCATGAAAGAAGTCTGATTGAGAAGTAACAGACTGGAAGGCCATTTGAGTGATGGGTGGTCTATAAGAGAAACAAGAATTCATTAGTACTGGAACCAGATTGATGCAACAATAAATGCCATAGCACAGGAATATGCCAATGAGTATGATGGCAAAGACAAAGACTAACAATGTTTTCCACCAGGAAGTACCAAGAACCAGGAGCTAAGATATTGTTTCCATGACAAAGTTGCTGAGGACATGGCTTCTATCTGAGCATGTAAATCTTTAAGGAAATTTGTCACATTGCCAGAATTTTCAGGGATGTAAACACAACATTTAATTTTTAGGGTTACAGTTGTCCTTTTCCTTAAGATACAGTTTAATAACTTAATGTCATCTGACTTGCAAAATCCTTTTACTAGTATGACCTCTGTGTCTAATAGAGAAATATTTAATTTTGTTACTTAGGGCTGGATAACCATACTAGCAAATAAAGGTCTTGAACTAAAAACTACTCTGGCAGTTCCTTTTGATAGTTATCAGGCATTCCTGTCTCTTTTGAAGCCTCCAGTTTACTTATTTATGGAAGTTACATTTAAGTATTATTTTATTTAAAATGCCCAGGAATAGCTGTGTTTTGGCTTTGACTGTCTTTGCTAAGTGTTTAAGATGAAGCAAGTCAAACTGACGTTTGTTTCTATCTATTGTTAACAGTCAGCTGAGTTTCCTTGGGAGTCCTCGGGAACTTTACAGCAGCTTCTCAGATCTGCTAGTGCCATTTGCGCTAGGATGGGTCCAGGCCTTGCTTGACCATGTGGCTTCCCTTGGAAGCATCAGGCATGTCTCCCTTTTCTGATGACCCTCCTCTTCACAGCAAATGCAGTGATTGGCCTTCTGTCCTCCACTGGTCTCATTAATCTCCCTGATCGGGAGGTTATGTGGCCTAGAGTTGCAGAGCCCTTTGGAGAAGTCCCCTATCCCTTGACTCAGACTGACTCAGAGGGCAAGAGCCAAATTTTTAATTTTAAAACTTAATCTTAAACATCCAGCAAATAAGTTTTAACAGCCTTATATTAAGAGCACTGGGCTTTAATGTCTATCTCTCTATCCTGTAGGTGATAACTCCTTATCTTACATTAACCCAGGTTGTGAGTTTTTAAATCAGTACCTCTGCAAAACAGGCAATCTTTAGACCATCTAAAAGCAAACTACAAAACAAAATTAACTAGGGTAAAAACATATTTAGTTCATGTAATAGCTACCTTGAATTTTGGCAGAGTTATACATTATAATCCCCTGTTTGAGATCCTAGTAATCTTGACAAAAAACAACTTTTGGGCACAACTTTAAATGTACTGAAATCTAGCCTACTTCTTTCATAGTCACTTTCACATGCAGTGAGATGGGACACAGAGCCTTATCTCAAGTAAGGTGGGGCTCTTCATAGATCTTAAATACTATAGTTCTGAAACTGATCTTTGCTTTTTAGACATCATTTTATAAAGCCTACATAAATTGTTGTGAACTTGAGCAAACATAACATAATATCACATCTAAAACATGAATTAAAGAAAGGCTGAAAGCTTCTAACCTTTTGTAGAAAAGTATTGTGTTTTACAATAAAACCTTTACACAGATTAAGCCGTTAAAAATACACTTGTCGTATCTCAGTGTAAAAAAGGTAACATAGAACTGTACATATCTTATTGATAAGAAGCCCAGTTATAGAACACAAATGATTTAATTATATCTCCAACATGTCTTTCTTTTAAGCCTAAAATTACCATACAACTTTAGAACACCAGCTTGATATAATGCTCTTTCTAAGGCTTCTACCTAACAGACTTGTATACCTGGAAGATGTGAACACATTATTAATAGCACCAATTACATTGATGTTTTTATATTAACCAAGTTTAGCTTTTAAAGAAATAACCTAGCACAATTCTCTAAAACAATAGCACTTGTTTAACCAGCTGTTTAATTTCTTTAATATTACTTGCTCAAAAACTTATACTTGTAAGCAACTTACACAGACCTTCTTTATATCATTTACTTAAACTCTTAATTACTTAATCATATAGACTCTTATCCAGAAACACATTTTCCCTCTATGAAATCCATACCTAGAACCTTCTAGTTTCTTTTTTATCTGTTAACCTCCTTCTGTTCACAGTTTGAAACAATACTTGTAAATTTTGAATTTAATCAGATTATTTTATACACATCAACATTTTGTTAGGTTTTATTTTTGAACACCTAGAAAAACTTATAATAAGCTTAATTTTAAAGACATCTTTACTTTCATCTGTTTACCTAATTTAAATTGAGCCATTTGAATCACGTGAATCAAAGATATTTGGATCCATTTTTAAAATTTTCATGAGCGCTCCTCATCTATCAATTGTTATATCACTGCATGATATATGAACATACATACACACATACAGACATACTGACATACAACACGTTACACAAGTGTAACACAACACAATAGTAAAAGCCTTGTTGCTTTCTCAGGTGAAATCTCATTGCAATGTTTAAAAACTCCATAGTTGATCAAAAATAGAACTTATCAGAAAAACATTAACTTGTCTGTAGGATCAAAATAATGAGCTCAAAAAAAATACAAAATCTAAGGAAAAAAGCAAAAGTCCTAGAAAAAACTGACCGGCCTGTAATTACTCTTTGGTTTTATCTAGTTTGAGTTCCCATAAAAAGACACTTTTACCCTTTTTTTTCTTGGGTCTCAGATCTGTCTCCTACTGAGTGCTCCAGGCTTCTTCTATTTGCATATCAGCTTAAGTCCTGGCTGAGGTCTGGGAAAACTGGAATTCTGAGCACAACCCTCATGCCTAAGGCATTTTAACCATAAGTCACAATTTTCAGGTTTGGATGTTGAAAATTATGATACAAGTTTAAGATACAATTTATAAAATTTCATACCTTTACATTTTCCTACACTAGAAAAACTTGCTCACACCAAACTGAAAATAGGATCTTACTTAATAATATAAAGCTACCATCAGAAGAGATCCCTTCAGGATCATTAAGCCACTTTCTTTGTTCTGAAGTTTCTAAAGTAGTACTAAGTTACATTAAATCACCTGAAAAAATTTTAAAAGAGAACTACACACTACCATGTATATCTAAAATTAAGCTTTAAAAATTTCCAAGACTGTTGCTACTCAATGTTATTTTAATAAGCCAGACCAACGTCCCAATCCAACATTTTCTTTTCCTGAATCTTACACACTAAGGGGAACAGATACCAAATCATAATTTACTATCCTTGCCCAAATTAATGCACTGGTACACCTAGTGAAATCTTTTCAGGCTACCCAGTTCAAAATTGATGAAAAAATAAAACTGAATGATTGGGAGTTACTTGCCAACTTGGAAGTAGAGTTCTTTTAATTTTCTATCCTAAGTATCTAAGTTCTCTGGCATGAATTATCTGAAATCAAACTAAACAATTACCTAACCCTAACTTTTAACTGCAAGATTGTGCAATGCTTCAAACTCATTTAGATACCAGATGTTAAAATGAAACATCATCTTTTAGACACACATTTAGCCTAGATTATCCCCAAGAAACAATCAGACAACCAGATAAGAAAATATCTCTCCAGGTTTTGAACTTCCATTTAATTATGACTCCTATCAGTGGCACCATAGATTTCCCCATGAGTGGACCAGATGTTTTAACATAGGGGCAACTATAGGTGTAAAATTAAGGGCCTCAGTGTGACTGACTTTACTGCATTCAGGTGGAGTAATCCTTACAGCGCAGGGAAGGAATGAGGAATTTCCCCAGAGCGAAGGTGGCTCTGGCAGCTGCTGGGAAATCCTCAGTTTCCCCTTTACTTATAGGATTAGCACCTTTGGATAGACCCAATCCCAGGCAATCTGGCATACCTCCTAACTTTTCCAGTAGAGTCAGTTTTTATCTGCCTTAGGTCTTGAAGGGGGAAGAGGGTATGTACTTTGATCGGCTCAAATTTTTCTCTTGATTTTTTCCTCAGTGAATCCAAGATTTTCTCTCTTCATAGCAGATATCATAGCTAAGTTTACTTTACACTGTTGGCATAATTTAGGATTTTCCCTTAGAGCAACGAAAATCTGAACATACAGCACCTCACACCATTTCTTTTTTGTAAATTTTATCAAACTGTCCCAATTTTTTTAATACGCAGGCTAGTGGTGCACCTGGCGTATTGGAGAGAGAGAAGCTCCTGTCTGAGAAGAAAACAGGACTCAGGCGCCCACGCTGCGCCAGAGAAAACTGTTCTCATTAGGGACGTCTCCCTAGGTTTGAGCTTCCTAAACGGTCCAGAAAACCCGTCTCTCACCTTGCTTTGCCAAGGGGTTTCTGGTCCCCTTTAGCAAAGTGCTGGGGTCTCAGTTTGCCCTGTGCCAGAGACCCTGGGAGGATTCAGACTTAAGGGCATTACTGCATCCTCCTGGCCACTAAAAACCCATTGGAAAAGAGAAACATGTTCTCTTTTGTTGCCTTTGCTCTGTAGACTAGCAGATTACCTGAGGAGTTGATTCTAAAAATGCCTCTCTAGCAGCTTAAAGAGAACACAGCTCATTTTAAACATTGGGCGGTAAAACAGACTACCAATGCACCTTAGGGAACCTGGGCAGATTTTACTAATTATCTCATGCCTTTCTCAGTCTCAACCCGAATTGCTAACATTTCTGACCTGCAAAGGAAGGGGAGCATCCAGGAGGGATTGGATGCGGGGTTTGGAGTGTTGCATAGCCCATACGGAGGCAAATGTGATTGGGGCTTTCCCTCAGTGCCATTCATCTACCGATCACCCTAGATACCCCTGGGGGCTGTCGGGAGGAGGCTCAAGAGAAAGGAACCTTAAGAATCGTCTGAGAGTAGCCCAGACCGGAATTCCGCAGTTGTTACAAACTCCTTCCCCCACCTCCACGCATCCGAGGCAGATCGGGATTCGGGACACCGTGTACTCATGCCAATTGCTCTCCGGGCCCAGACAGAAAAGTTGGAAGCAGCTTTGGCAGAACCCAACATGCCTGCTCTGTATTGAACAGGTGATTGAGAGCTGCCTAGGCCGAGAAACCTCTCACCCGAGTCTTTAAGAGTGGCGGCTGCACTAGTTGCGTTTAAGTAGCCGACGGGTGCCCACGTTACCCTCCAGAGAGAAAGAGAGAGAAAGATGCACCTCAAACAGACATGGGGTGCGTGCACTTACCTCGGTGTAGAATCTCGGTATGGGACCTCCAATATGAAACCGCTGTTGACCGGTGACGAGTTCTTGCTTCCCCAATGTTGAAGAATAACACCAGAAAGCACACGCCGAGGCAAGGTCAGAGTAGAAATTAGAAATTTATTAAAGGACAGCAGAAAAGACTTCTCCCGGAGGAAGAAGGGGACCCAAGAGGTGGAATCCATGGAAGGGCTCTTCTTTCCCCTTTTTATAGTTCTTTCAGTGATGGAATGTAGGTTGGAGGCCTACAGGTGGGCTTAATTATCACCTTTTGGGATGGGTTATCTCCAAGTCTGTTGGGGCTGTTTTCTGAGCTCCATTAACATTTCTTTGAGGTGGACTTTGGCCTAGGGCCTTTTCAGGACTTCATTAACATTCCATGAGTTGTCCTGCGTTTTCCCTGAGTCATTCCCAGCATGGCCTCAATTTTAGATTTCACTCAATATTAGACCCAATTTACCTAACTACACTGACTACCTAACTTTAAATCTGGCTTCAATGACATCACATTTTAGACCTCAATGGCCCTGGCTTCATGTGACCTTTTGGCCACTCTTTGGGAAGCCTTGCCTGTGAGAATTCTCCAGAACTTTCATTGAAATGAGCTTCCTCAACATTTAATGGTTCCTGAATGAATTGAAACCCACAGTGCATCCAACTTCATCCTTGAAAAATGGCTAGATAAATACCATGAAAATTTTCAATTTCCCATGACCAGGTGGCACTGGAGAACCATTGGATATTCTGTTGCTGATCATGAGTGTACCAGACAGTGCCTTGATTGATTGGGTTTCATGAAAATAAGTTGGAGCCTGCTGAGTAGTTGTCCTAGAGTAGTGGTTGGCAGGTGTGTGAAAAACATCTGTGGTGGGGCCATGTGGATCTGCCATTGGCTTCCAAATGGCTTGTGACTGACATGGTGCAGTCAGCAGACCCTCCTATGCAAAGGCATATTGTTATATGGTGAGGTTTCAGGGCAATGTTTACAATCAGGTTGCTATGTTTAAGGGTGCAAGCTATGTGGGATAGAAGCCTGGTTGGTGCATTCTCCTGCATACCCTGACCCACCACGCCTGACAGAACTCGCTCCAGCACTGTGTCCCAGTTGAACTCCTTGGATTCCATGAAGCAATTACTAAACTCCCAATGCAACAGCAATAAACACATATAGAATCCTACCTGGTACCACACCTACATTCTTGTGAGGTGAACGACTTGGCAGATACAAATTGTGAGAGAAGATCACTCCTCCTAAACACCGTTGGAACTGAAAATATAACCAATGGATGAGCTTCCTAGTTTTACAACATTATACATAAATCCATGTTCAGTAAAATGAATATTTTAGATCTGTGAATGATATATATTTCATGATGAATTTCGAATAGCATATATATTGCGAGTTTTTAATGTGCATATATATACATACACACATTCTCCAGATTTTTCAAAATATGAAATATTTGTATCTTAATATACACTCCCTTAATTCATTCATATTCATGTATGTGGATTTATGATGATCTTTTCTAAATATTATTCTCAGAAATATTCATCCACCTGAAATACTTTTTTGTTTTTTGTACTGAAAACTAACTTCAGTGAATGTTGCATGCAAATCCTAATATATCTAGAGTAACTGACCCAGTTTAACCTCAATGCAAGAAGATTCATATGGAACATGATGTGTATTTTGATGTTCATTTTAATTCAACACTGGTACATTACTATTTCTTCAGTTTATGCACATCATAGGATATATATTTCATCAAAATTGACAAAATTATAGGCATTTTTTCACTTTCAATCACTTCCTACTTTAGAACACATGTATTCTTCCATATTTCTTAACTGGTCTTCTCAAGATTCTTTTTTCCAAACACATTATTTTCGATTTTCATAATCACATTGAAGCAAAACTCACACACCCTTCATGATAAACCATAACCCTAATATTAACATTGATGTATAACTTGTTGGAATGAATGATTGTATATCAATATAAGATTTTTCATATTTTCAGATATCAATTCAATCCACCATTTAAAGTGGAACCAGTTATATTACTTATTCACAGTTGGTCTATTCATGCATTATCTCTATATTCATAGACACAGGGTACACCTGTTTGTACCCCAAATACTAATTTATAAGTCTTCAAAATATTGCTCCCAAAAATGGCGGAAGAAATTCTTATGTCACCCGATCTATATATACATTTTATCACAGTAATATTCTGGACACAAAATTCAAAGGTCAAACTTATATTTGTACCAAAGACTAAATGGAAAGTGAACATGGATTACTAAAATCATCAATTTCCAATTTGCCTAATGCTTTCAAATATCAATCCTATTGATGACTACATATTCGTTTCTTCCTAAGATTATATATTCAAACTCAACCCTGTTGAAAATGTCTAATCCTATCACTGACTTTATACTTTGCCTGATTTTGTAATGTCTGTATTGATATCTGCTTTCCAACATATTTTTTCCAATTCATCATTGTGACTGACTCTTCACTTGTGTTGACATTTACATTCACTCTGTAACCGAAACCCTATTGCTAAAGAACTTTTGTTCCAAATTTTATACTAACTCTTCTTCCTAAACCTACTGACTATCTTCCTAATTTTACCGACTATCACTTTTGAATGGATGTTCTCATCTACATTCAATCATCCAAGTAAATGAAGGGCGAGTGTCAGAGGATGAGACCACCAAGAGACTATCTCATGCAACAGAAAGTGTTTACTTGGGGTCCAGCATGCTGGGGCTCAGAGCTCACTTGAATAGAGCAGAGAGCCCTGAGAACATCTTAAGCAGAGCTTACATAATTTTCTTGGAGAGGGCAGGGAGGGAAGTTTATTGATGGGTCAGGGCGAGTAAGCGGTTTGTGTGTAAACGCGTGAGGGAGTACATTCTGCAGTTTGGCAGTTGGGGACAGCACATTCTGGGAACAAGATTAGGAAACATTTCTCAACATTTCAACAGTGTTTTGTTAAGCGTACAGAAAAACAGGAAGTGACAAGTACATATTTTATTAACATTTCATTCCCCACTTCTTCTTCTGGCTACTTTTAATCATAAAAGTGATTGTTGGGGGGTGTCACATTTTATGTATGCTAGTGGGGTATTAACATAAGTTTAACTTGTCCAATTTGAGCTTGGAGAAAAGAAATTACATGGTTGAGAAACAGGGTTTTATAGTAAGCAATAAAATGAGGATTATTATTGGACCGGCCAGGGTTGATTAAAATGTAGTTAACCAGGGGGACTGTGTAAACCAAGACTCAAACCACCAATTTTGGGTCTCTATCTCTCTTTGATGCTCTTCAAGGCATCTTTTTAATTTACTCATAGAGTTTGTTACAACTCCAGTATGGTCGACATAAAAAAAAAAAAAAAAAAAAAAAAACATTCTTTCCTCAATGCAGCACAAAGGCTCCCTTCTCTCATGAAATGGAGGTCCAACCCTCGACTTTTCTGTAAAACAACTTCTGCCGCAGTCTTTGGCTGGGCACAAATCACGAGTCTCCACACAGCTTGTAGATTCAAACAGCAATTCTTTATTCCCGAACTCACACCGGCCGTCTACAAACACGCTCTGGGGGAATCCACGTTCTCTGCCCAAATCCACTCTCTCCCAAATCCACTCCGCATGGGCTTCTGTCTCCCAAAATATACTGTCTGACCCTAAGCACTCAAGAGGAACTCAGCAGCAGGATATGCCCTATTCTAAAGGGGGAACACCCTAATCTCCTATTATGCTAAACTGCCCTATTCTAAAGGGGGAACACCCTAATCTCCTATTATGCTAAACCGCCCTATTCTAAAGGGGGAACACCCTAAACACGGATCCTGCCCTGGTCCTTGAGCAAGGTCACCTTTCAGAAGTCCTTCCACTAGACAGCATGGGAGTAAGCTGGCAAGGAATTTGTCATACCTACTTGGCTGATGGCTCCCAGCAAACTTCAAAGAGAGAGGTAAAAGATTCCTGCAAAGCTGTGATGAAATTTTCTAATATGTTTAAGTTTTGATCTATTGCTGCTTCTAATTGGGTCATTTGTTGTGTCCCATGGACCAGGGCAGTGGTTCCTGTGCGAACCCGGGCAGCAACTCCTATTCATAATAGAATGGCTAAGGTGAGAGATATATGTTCCCACCTGAACCGGGTTGTATGCCCCTCTATTTGATCTTCAAATGAACCTGCGTCATAATAGAGCACTCTGGGAAACATCTGCACCATTACACAATTAATCACTTCTGTTGACCATTTCATAAAAACATTAACAACGTTTAAGTATATAGAATTATATTGTTGTAGGGACGGAAAAGGCAAGGCACGTAAGATAGCACCAAAGACAAGGAAACAGTCATATTTGGTTGCAACCAGATTCAGAGGGCATTGCTTCTGTTGTAATCAATTAATCCCCTGAAACCCAAGTTTAGGTAGTTTCAGAATTTTGTACCCAACATGTAAGGGAAGGGGCTCTGAAGTTCACAGTCTGCAGAAGTTCACAAAGAGCAGTTTTTGTTTCTGATTTTTCCTCAGTTCTGGGCAAGTTAAATTTTCAAGGACACCTGGGTGGGGGAGAGCTTTTTTTTCCCCTTTTTTCCCTCTGCCAGCTGTTTCCACGGAGCCCAGTTTGCAACTTATCCATCTTACAAATGTAGCCATCTCTATGAAGCCCCAGCTCAAGGCCAGAGGCCTTGATCACATATGTTGTGAAAAACTAGTAAGGGTGTGTCTAGCTCAGGAGTGCTGATTTTTTTCAGCCAGTTGCCAGGTAGACCAGGGCAACACAAAAAAAGGAAGTTTATCTACACTGAACTCTTTTATACGGACTCTTTTGCTGAAAGTCCTAAAGTTAGCCATGGTGAAAACTTCTGGATAAGGTCAGTTAAGACTTTCCTGTGGGCCTGGTACAGAGGGGGAAGACGGGGAATGCAGGGCTGAGCGCAGCTCTTTGGATCTGAGAATGAGGAAGGAGAGATGTAAAAGAATAATGGAAAAGGGTTTTGAGATCTTCCTAGCACCAAAAACATGAGTAGTAGAACGGGTAGAACAGAGGGGGAGATGGGAGTGAGTATCCCAAAAAGCCTGTAAGGGACTTTAAATTCTTAGTAACCTGTTTTCAGTGATGACAAAGCAACTTTAAAGGCCATTTTCATTACATCTTGGATAGGGGTCTGAGGGCTCTTCTCAGCTGGTTTGAGCTTTGGGTTAGCTGGTAAGAGGACCTGGTGGGACCTAGTGTGGGCACTGACAGGAGAAGAGAGGAGTGAGTGAGTGGAGGGTTACCTCAGTACCTGCTACCTCAGCAAGGGGGCAATGGTCTGAGAAACGGTGGAGGTTTGGGTTTTTAATATAGTAATTGGAGGGGAGAAATCAAGTTGATGATGTGGGAGTGACAACAGAGAGTCTAGAGCAGAAGGCTGAGGGTGAGCATGTATTGGAGAAGCATAGTTCACGATGTGAGCAAAGGAGAGAAAAGGCCTCCACATAGAGGAATCTCCTTTCACCCTTTTGAGCACTTGCAGAAGTTAAAAAGGTCACACAGAATTTGAAGATCTAGAGACCCCTCAGGGGGCCATCAGTTTTGGTTGTCTAATTGGTAATATGGCCAATGCTGTGTACAGAATTTGATGAGGAGTTTGGGTTCCATGTGGCAGTCCCTGTATGCTCACATCCCCATGACTTACAGAAGATGTCGGCGTTTCCAGCACACAGCCTTGACTGTTTGTGGCTTTGATAGTACACTGGGCAAACATAGTAATCTAGGCTAGCCAACCAGCATCTGGCTCACGTGTCCCTACATCAATAATGTTTGTTTCCATTATCTATGGTATGGAAGGAATTTAATGGAATTTTAGTGGGATCCTCTTCATTAGGGATATCCCAATTGGGAAGACCTATACGCAGCTGACAATTGTCTGGCTGGAGAGATGGCCACCAGGTCCCTAAGCGGGCTGTATGCAAGATAGACCATACTTCCTTTCCAGTAGGATTCGTGATCAGACATCACTGCTGAACAGGCTTATGAGGGTTAGGACTACTGGTGGTCAAGGGGAGAGTCTATAGCTTTATCCACACAGCGAATCCACAATTTGAAAGGGTTTCCAGTCTTTTCCAGTTTCCAGCCAGAGTCTGGACAGGGCACAGGCTTGAGATGAGAGGTAGGGATCCAGGAAGTGATTTTGACTACCTTTACCCTGTAGGTGTTATAAGTAGCACCTGGTATGGTCCTTTTCAGTGGAGTTCCAGGGATGACACCAGATGTCGTCTTAGATAGATGAAGTCTCTATTTGATATCACTGTAGAGTCCCCTCATCCCCAGGTTGGTAGGCAGTGGCCATCTGTTTTCACAGGTATCTCTGAGTTCTTTCAAGAGCTTTAAGTCTGTTAAGCAAGGGGGTGTGGAAGGAATCGTTAGGTCTTAGAGTTGGGGTAGGACCCTTACTGGAGGAGGGACACCATAGAGAATTTCACAGGGTGTGAGGTTACACAAAGAAATAGATTGAGTATTTCTTGCATGAAACAGTACATAAAGCAGGAGCATAGTCCAATCTTTTATGCCGGTCTCTAAGCTTAATTTCGTTATGGTCTCTTTAATGGTTCTATTCATTCTTTCTACCTGTCCTGAACTCGGGGGTCTGTAAACACAATGTAATTTCCAATTAATCCCCAGGGTCCTGGCTAACCTCTGAGTTACCTGGGCCACGAACGCCGGTCCATTATCAGACCCTATTACTTTAGGCAGGCCATACCTTGGAAAAATATCTTCCAGGATCTTCTTGACCACCATTTGCGCTGTTTCATTTTTTTTTTCTTTTCTTTTTTTTTGGGGGGGGAAGCTTCAATCCATCCTGAAAATGTATCTACAAAGACTAGGAGATATTTAAGTCCATTCCTTGCTCGCTTAATTTCAGTAAAGTCCACTTCCCAGAATTGTCCTGGTCTGGTTCCTCGTAGGTGTTTTCCTGCAGGAAGCTTGGAAGGGTAAGAATTAACCAATTGATGGACCCAACAGGCTTTTGTTATCCATTCAGTTGTTTCCTTTCACTGTGAGTCGGTTAGTGGAAAACTCTGTTTTTGATCCTTCAAAAATGAATGCAGTTTCTTTGAACCAAGGTGAGTGATTTGATGTACATTTTCTACTGACATAGTTAGAGCCGTGATTATAGGAGTTTTTACTGAAGGATTTAGAAATTCCACTTGGGGGCCTTCAGGGTTAAAAGTTATTTTGGCCCAGAGCTTTGTGAGCAGATCTCTGCCAATCAATGGGGCAGTGCATTCTGGGATTACTAGGAAGGAGTGATGGATTTTTCCTTTCCCCTGGTCCATGGTCCTCTTAGTTGTCCAAGCCTGATATTTACTGCCATTAGCCCCTTGAATTAGAGACCTTTTATTTGATAGAGGTTCCAATGGGGCCTTAAAGGCAGAATATATTGCCCCTGCATCCACTTCAATGTATACTGGGGTCCCCTCCACTTCAAAAGTTAACCTGAGCTCGAGGAGAGGATCTGAGCCCCGACTTTCTTAGTAATCCTACAGAGTCAGAATGTCCAGCTGGCCTGGCTGTCTCTTTCTAGGGCACTCTTTAGCCCAGTGTCCTTTTTTTTTAGAGTAGGCACATTGAATTGAGGCCAGGGGTGGCCTCTAGTGTGGTCCCCGGTGTCCCTTCCTGTCTCCATGTTTCTTAATTTCTGGTCTATTTGTTGTTGTGACCAGGACCTTAGTCAATGCCTTAGTCTGTCTTTTGTTTCTTTTATCCTCCCTTTGCTCCATACTCTTCCTCAGTTTCTCTCTTAGTATACCTTCTTGGCTTCTCTGACTAAACCTCTCAAAGTCATATCTTGTAATCCATCTAAGCATTGTAACTGTCTTTTAATATCCAGAACAGCTTGCCCAATAAAGGCCACCATGACAGATGCCTTTTGATTCTCTGCCTGAGGATCGAAAGGAGTAAATCTCTTATATGCCTCCATAATTCCCTGTAGGAACATGGAGGGACATTCATCAGTCCCTTGAATAATCTCTCTTACCTTGGCCAAAATAGTTGATCGCCTAGCGGCCACTAAGATACCCACTATTAGAGCCCGGCAATAAGAGGAAGGATGCTTATTACCTTCACAGGTTTTGGGGTCCCAGTTGGGTCTGTGCAAGGGAAAGGCGGCTTTGCATATGTTGGGAAGTTTTGTCGGTCACCCATCTGGTCCGAGAATATTTTTTTCTAGAATCCAGGAAGATTCTCTTTTGTTCCTCTGTCATGAAGAGAGTCCCTAGGAGTTGTTGGCAGTCATCCCAAGTAGGCTGGTGTGAAAACATCAATGATTCAACCACACCTGAGACCCAGGTGGGGTCCTCGGTAAAAGGGGGATTGTTATTTTTCCAGTTATTTAGGTCTGAAGAGGAGAAAGGTAAAAACTGGTAGGCTTGCATTTTTCCCCCATGGTTGTCATCAATCATTGTTCCTTAGAAATGGAGAGGGAGCATCACGGGAGTTCCAGGGATTTCAATCATTCAACGCCGGCAAATTCCTTTAGCCGGGCCAGCATCCTCCAGGGGAGGAGGGGGTGTGTTTGCTGCAGGGGAGTTATTTGGAGTGCGCTGGGCTCGCTTAGCTTCCTCCAATGGCGGACAGGCTGAGTCAGCAGCAGGGGAATTACTTAGAGGGTGTTGGGGGTTGGGGGACGAGGGCAGGGAATAAGTAGTAGGACGAGAGTCCAGTAGAGTCAAATCTTGTGACTCAGGGAGAACAGAGGTTGAAGGAGGAGGAGGAGCAGAAGGTTTGAGAGAGCATGAGGGAAGGAGTAGGAGTGGGGGCAGGGGCAAGGAAAAGCTTCACACATGGAGGAGGAGAATTGCAGATGTCCTGAAAAGTTAAGATATATGTCTCTTGATCCTGATGTCTATGTGGCGCTGGCTGAAAGTCAATATCTCTGACTTTTTAAATTAGTGGGAAGTAGAAAGATCCTTCTAGGGGCTATCTGAATCCAAAGGTGGGCCATTCTGAGGCACAGAGAGTCTGCCAGGTCCAGCGTTTTACTGAAAAAGAAAGATCTGAGCCCTTAAGCGGACTTTGGTGCAATGATCAAGGGTCAGGGAAAGAGGCATTGAAGTGCTCTATCCCATTATGAAAGACAAACAATCAGTAAAAGCAACGACACACGACACAGACAAGACAATACAATAAAGACAGGCAATGGACGTCCAACACTGAGACCAGGACTGAATAGCCGGCAAAACCTGATGGGCTGGATATGCCGAATCTGAAACAAAATATCACTGAGTCGAGGAGACTATTGTTCCTCGATTTCCCGAGTTCTCTGGGGAGTCCTCCAGTGACGTGGCCTGTGGCTCTATGACATGTCTGTCAGCCATCGTCGGAGAGAGCTCACACTCTTCATCAACAGCCATTTTGCCAAGCCCTAACCTGAAACCTGAAACCAGAAAGAGGCACCTTACATACCCCGAGAGGAGCCCGTTGGGGTCTCTCATCTGCCGCTGCTGGATCTCGGTGGAACCTCCATATGTAAAGGTCGGGCGAGCGTCCGGGGAAGAAACCACCAAGAGACTGTCTCATGCAAAAGCAAAGGGTTTATTATGGGTCCAGCATGCTGGGGCTCAGAGTTCACTTGAATAGAGCAGAGAGCCCTGAGAACAGCTTAAGCAGAGCTTATATACTTTCCTTTGAGAGGGCAGGGCAGGATGTTTATTGATGGGTCCGGGCGAGTGAGCTGTTTGTGGGCAACTGGGTGAGGAAGTACTTTCTGCAGTTTGGCAGTTGAGGACAGAACATTCTGGGAACAAGATTAGCAAACAGTTCTCAAGATTTCAACAGTGTTTTATTAAGCATACAGAAAACAGGAAGTGATAAGTACCTATTATATTAACCTTTCACTACCGACTACACTTTGCCAGATTTCCTAATGTCTCTATTGATATCTGCTTTCCTACATATTTTCCCCAGTTCATCATTGTGACTGACTCTTCACATGTGGTGACATTTACATTCACTCTATACCCAAAACCCTATAGCTAAAGAACTTTTGGTCCAAATCCTATGCTCACTCTCCTTTCTAAACCTACCGACTATCTTCCTAATCCTACTGATTATCCCTTTTTGACTGGAAGTTCTCTTTGACAATCAATCATCCAAAATACACGTAACTTTGCCATTGTATATTGATGTATCTGAGACATCTGTGCAGAAAATAAATCAAAGCTCAGTATCACAATCAAGGTCCCAATGCTCTTCTGGGCTTCAAATCTTAAATAGATTTCTGTTTTCATACTTATGTTTCACCTATATATTCTTGTAAATATCGCAGGTT
The DNA here is from genome assembly GCF_048772815.1 of Callospermophilus lateralis. Taxonomy (NCBI): domain Eukaryota; kingdom Metazoa; phylum Chordata; class Mammalia; order Rodentia; family Sciuridae; genus Callospermophilus; species Callospermophilus lateralis. Next base: position 137,136 of record NW_027511666.1, read on the forward strand.
TCCAATACCATTATTCATCCAGCAGAATGATTCCTAATGCAAATTGAACCTGTTATTAACCCTAACCATACACTGTTCCCTCAATATAACTTTACAGAAGAGCAGGGACAGAGTAGGTCTTACAATACAGGAATGTAGGGGAACTTCCTATTGCTAAGAAACTCAAAGGTACATGCAAAAATGATCCCTGGAGAAGTTGTAGGCAGCTATGAAGGAACTGAGTGAGCAAAAGTCATCTTCTCTTGCAAACAACCTGGTCAGGATGAAGGGATATGTCTGAATCAGCCTCTCTCTTCTTAATGTAGAGAAGAAGAACCAAACCAGGCTGTGTGGAGAACTGTTCCCGGTTGCCTATGGTTAATATACCATTCAAACTTGTGAAACTGTAACAGGAAGTAGGGGCAGCCTTCATTTCAGGGGACCTTTGGAAGCAACTGTTAGGACAAAGTGGTTGCAAATGGTGTGAGCTCATTCAGTTCCTGAAGGAAGTGACCTCAGACCTCACATCACATCCTTGGTGATAGAACTCTCTGAATTTGGGATCAAGGAATCCAGGCACCCAAATCCCATTCCAGTCCCAGTAGCAGTGGTCTCACTTCTTTGGATTTACCAAGGACAGAATCAGTCTTTGTTGGTACCTACTGATATGAGGATTGCCAAAAGCCAGGAAAGCTCTGAAGAGTGGCCTTTCCTGAGAAAGCAGGTAGTGGATCACCGCTGCCTCCTGACAACTTTACAGAGTTGGCCAAGGAAACCAGATCTGAAACAGGACAGGCAATTTCGGGGGAACATAGTTTGGCCCAATAGTCAGAGGACACTCCGGATAGTCAGAGACCTACTTGGGGGAAGAAGGTGCTTTGTGGGTGTGGGTGTGTGTTTGTGCTTTTGTCTCATGTTCTCAGAATAGGTAGGAATGGCGGCTTGTTTGGTTTGGAGTGAACTGTTTCTAATAAGTGATTTGATAAAGCAAGTGTTTCTATGTCTGTGTATCCCATTGTGTCCGTGGTTGTAGACATTAGAAAAGAGAATGCATGAATGGATGTGTCCTGTCTGGTAGAAAGCTTCCCATCATTCATCCAGCCGAATATATGAATGCACTGCGGCTTCCCTTATCGATGGGCAACACCTGCTATTGTCCTAAGTTCTGGTTTTATTTTTGAATTCTGGCCACTCTCCAGAATAGGCTCATGGTTTTGTGTCCAAGAGAAGTACCACCTTCAAGCTCTGTGACATGGCCATGTACTGGATAGCTGAAGGGAATGGCGAGCAACTAAGTAAACTCAGATATCAGTGTGACCAGTAAAGTCTCAGTGGAAAAACCATGCTTTGGGCCTTTTGCTTACCTTTTGTTCTATTCCCCTGTATGTCAGGAATTTCTTTGCCTCAGGCCACACCTTCGTGAAGCCGGAACAAAACACTTTTCAAATGGAAATGAATGGGCCTCACCTGTGGCTCTTTGCCTAATTGCTTTAGAAAGGGGTGTGTCTGAATCAGCCTCTTGGCCCTGTGTGAGGCTGTGGCTTAGATTCTTAGCACCTGATTGATATAAAGAAAGATCCCATGTGTGAATCCAAAACCAAAATGCCCAAAAGAGGAGTCATTGAGGATAAAGTCTCTTGCCTTCCACTGTAAGGTTCCTGAACTCCATCAAGTGAGAATAGGAATCCTTTGGGTCAAATGATTTCTTCAAAGCCCTGCACATGCTAGCCCAGTGGTGTTTGTGTATTCTTATGACTCCAATTCACATAAAGATTCTAAACCCCACTGTCAGTAGGCCTCAAATTGGAGAAGCAGAGCAGTATTACAGCAGGCCTATTTGATCACTCCTGGGTTACAGGAAGGGTGTCCAGGCCACCCTGACATTAGGAAAATAAGGGGCAAGGAAGCCTATTTTGGACACTGTCTTGGGCTGTGTCCATCATGGAAACTTCCAGCCAGAGGTTAAGATGAGTGTCTATATGCAATAAGATGAGGGTCATGTGGGAATGTTTTGGTTTAATTTTGGTCATTTGTGTTGGGGTTGGAAGAGATGAGTAGGTCAACCAGGACTTGAAATCTGGTGTGATTCCCCTTAGAGACTGAGTTATGGAACTGAACTCAGAGAAGTATTGGCATGAATTGTGTTGAGTTTTTAGGAGGCCACACATGAGACTCGCTCTTGGAAACTGAGACCTAGGCCCAGGCTGGCTTTCCACCGAGCACTGGGAATCTCACCCAGGATATCACAAGATTTTATTCTGAAAGACTTGGCAGCCATATTCAAAACAAACATAGACCTCACACTGTAGACCTCAATGGGCCTGGCTTCATGTGACCTTTTGGCGACTCTTTGGGAAGACTTGCCTTTGAGTGTCCTCCAGAGATTTCATTGAAATGAGCTTCCTCACAATTTAATGGTTCCTAAATGAATTGAAACCCACAGTGCCTCCAACTTCCACCTTAAAAAATGGCTAGATAAATACCATAAAATTTTTGAAATTCCTATGACCAGGTGGCACTGGAGAACCTTTGTATGCCCTATTGCTGATCATGAGTGCCTTTATTGACTGAGTTTCATTAAAATGGTGTAGAACAGAAATGCCAGTAAGTTGGATACTCCTCAATTGTAGGCGCAAGCTTTGGTGTGCAGGTTTGTCATAAAACATCCGTGGTGGGGCCATGTGGATCTGCCATTGCTTCCAAATGGCATGTGACTGACGTGGTGCAGCCAGGAAACCCTTATATGTAAAGGCATAATGGTATATGGAGAATTTTTAGGGCAATGTTCATAATCAAGTTGCTATGGACAAGGGGACAATCTATGTGGGCTAGAAGCATGGTTGGTGAATTCTCCTGCAGACCATGACCCACTACACATGACAGAACTCCCTTCAGCACTGTGTCCCAGTTCAACTCCTTGTATTTCGTGTTGAAAATACCAATCTCCCAGTGTAGCAGCAAGAAACACCACGAAAAGTGGAGAATGACCAAAGGCCTTCACAGTCCACACGGGGAGACTCTTATACCCCAGTGGTCACAGTTTACTTACAAAGAGAGAATTCAGTACTGTAGCCTAGTGTTCATTGGAAAATAAGAAACCACGTCCTCCAGGTCACATAGATATAGACCCAGCTCTGATGGTCTCACTAGAAAGAAAGCTAAAGCTCCTGACAACAACATATATTTTGAGTTCCCAACCTCAGAGGCAGTTTCTCAAGAAGTCTTTAGGCCAGAAGAGCTACAAGTATGTGCACTGTTTACCTTGTCCCTTACATTTGGAAACTCCTCTACCACATCCAAGGTTGTGAACTCCTTTGAATTTTCCATTCCAGATATATATTCACAGATTTTCCAACTCTTCTCCTCTAATTGCGTCTTATTTGGGGCGAAGGTAATGTGAAGCCATTGTTCTGGATGAGAGTGGGAAATTTATTGTGTAGCCCATATTTGCATGCACATTGGATTCATTTTCCTTTTTTCCATTCAAAATACTGAATCCCTGACACTAACCCATACCCTACTAGACTCTGACTACTAATCCTACTATGATGGAGAATAATAACACAAACAGAATAGAAATACAAGCCGTTCAGAGGAAGCATGGTGTATAGTTGGAATTGCCTTTTGCATGATAAAGTGTAGGTGTTATATATCTAGTCCATTTTTCATTGAAATAGTTCTCTATGTGTTTTTTTCCTTTAATTTTTATTGTTGGTTGTTCAAAACTTTACCTTTTGCTTGACATATCATATTTCATACTTTGATTCAAGTGGGTTATGAACTCCCATTTTTACCCCGTATACAGGTTTCAGCATCACATCTGTTACACATCCACTGTTGTACGTATTGCAATAGTAGTGTCTGTTGTAGTCTGCTGTCTTTCCTATCCTCTACTATCCCCCATCCCCTCCCCTCCCATCTTCTCTCTCTACTCCATCTACTGTAATTCATTTCTCCCCCTTGGTTTTTTCCCCCCTTTCCCCTCACTTCCTCTTGTATGTAATTTTGTATAACCATGAGGGTCTCCTTCCATTTCCATGCAATTTTCCTTCTCTTTCCTTTTCTCTTCCACCTCTCACCCCCGTTTAATGTTAATTTTCTTCTCATGCTCTTCCTCCCAACTCTGTTCTTAGTTACTCTCCTTATATCAAATAAAACTATTGGCATTTGTTTTTTTTTTAGGGATTGGCTAGCTTCACTTAGCATAATCTGTTCTAATGCCATCTATTTCCTGGCAAATTCTATGATTTTGACATTTTTTAATGCAGAGTATTACTCCATTGTGTATAAATGCCACATTTTTTTTCCTTCGTCTATTGAAGGGCATCTAGGTTGGTTCCACACTCTTGCTATTTTGAATTGTGCTGCTATGAACATCAATGTAGCAGTGTCAATGCAGCATGCACTTTTTAGGTCTTAGGGAATACACTGAGAAGGGGAATAGCTGGGTCAAATGGTGGTTCCATTCCTAGCTTCCAAGAAATCTCCATACTTCTTTCAAATTGGCTGCACCAATTTGCAGTCCCACCAGCAATGTACAGGTGTACCCTTTTCCCCACATCGTCGGCAGCACTTGTTGTTTGACTTCATAATGGCTGCCAATCATACTGGAGTGAGATGGTATCTTAGGGTGGGTTTGTTTTCCATTTTTCTGACTGCAAGAGATGTTGAGCATTTTTTCATGTACTTATTGATTGATTGTATGTCCTCATCTGAGAAGTGTGTGTTCAGGTCCTTGGACCATTTGTTGATTGGGTTATTCGTTTTCTTATTGTTTAATTTTTTGAGTTCTTTGTATACTCTGGATATTAGGGCTCTATCTGAAGTGTGAGGAGTAAAGATTTGTTCCCAAAATTTAGGCTCCCTATTTACCTCTCTTATTGTTTCTTTTGCTGAGAAAAAACTTTTTGCTTTGAGTAAGTCCCATGTGTTGATTCTAGTTATTAACTCTTGTTATTAACTCTTGTGCTATGGATGTCCTATTGAGGAATTAGGAGCCCAACCCCACAGTATGTAGATCATAGCCAACTTTTTCTTGTATCAGATGCAGTGTCTCTGATTTGATATCAAGCTCCTTGATCCATTTTGAGTTAACTTTTGTGCATGATGAGAGAAATGGATTCAGTTTCATTTTGTTGCATATGAATTTCCAGTTTTCCCAGAACCATTTGTTGAAGATGCTATCCTTCCTCCATTGCATGCTTTTAGACCCGATTGGCATTGCATTTAACATATAGAGAATTTTGGTTATATTGCCATTTTGATGATGTTAGTTCTGCCTATCCATGAACATAGTATATTTTTCCATCTTCTAAGATCTTCTTCTATTTCTCTCTTTAGGGTTCTGTAGTTTTCATTTTATAAGTCTTTCACCGCTTTTGTTAGGTTGATTCCCAAGTATTTGTGTGTGTGTGTGTGTGTGTGGATATTTTGAATGGAATGGTTGTCCTCATTTCTATTTCAGAGGATTTGTTGCTGATATACAGGAATGCCTTTGATTTATGCGTATTGATTTTATATCCTGCCACTTTGGTGAATTCATTTATTAGCTCTAATAGTTTCTTTGTATACCTTTTTGGGTCTGCTAAGTATAGAATCATGTCATCTTCAAATAGTGATAATTTACGTTCTTCTTTTCCTATTTTTATGCCTTTGATTTCTTTAATCTCTCTAATTGCTCTGGCCAGTGTTTCGAGAACTATGTTGAACAGAAGTAGTGAGAGAGGGCATCCCTATCTTCTTCCAGATTTTAGAGGGAATGCCTTCAATTTTTCTCCATTCAGAATGATGCTAGCCTGAGGCTTAGCATAGATTGCTTTTACATTATTGAGGTATGTTCCTGTTATCCCTAGTTTTTCCAGAGTTTTGAACATAAAGGGATGCTGTACATTGTCGAATGCTTTTTCTGCATCTATCGAGATGATCAAATGGTTCTTATTTTTAAGTCTATTGATGTGATGAATAACATTTATTGATTTCTGTATATTGAACCAGCCTTGCATCCCAGGGATGAATTCTACTTGATCATGGTGCACAATTTTTTTAATATGTTTTTGTATCCGATTCACCACAATTTTATTGAGGATTTTTGCATTTTTCCTGAAATAGCTTGAAAAGTATTGGTATTAGTTCCTCTTTAAAGGTTTTGTAAAACTCTGCTGTATACCCATCCGGTCCTGGGCTTTTCTTAGTTGGTAGTCTTTTGATGGTTTATTCTATTTCCTCAATTGTTATGGGTCTGTTTAGGTTGCCTATATCCTCCTGACTCAATCTGGGCAGATTATATGTCTTGAGAAATTTATCGATGCCTTCACTATCTTCTATTTTATTGAAGAATAAGAATTCAAAATAATTTTGGATTATCTTCTGTATTTCTGAACTATCTGTTGTGATACTGAATTCTCCCTCTTCTTTTCTTTGTTAGCTTGGCTAAGGGTCGGTCGATTTTATTTATTTTTTCAAAGAACCATCTTTTAGTTTTGTCAATTTTTTCAATTGTTTCTTTGTTTCAATTTCATTAATTTCAGCTCTGATTTTAATTATTTCTTGGCTTCTACTTCTTTTGCTGTTGTTTTGCTCTTCTTTTTCTTGGATTCTGAGATGAAGTATGAGATCATTTATTTGTCTTTTTTTTTTTCCTTTTTTTAAGGAATGAAATCCAAGCAATGAATTTTGTTCTTAGAACTGCTTTCAATGTGTCCCATAGATTCTGATATGTAATGTCTGTGTTTTCATTTATCTCTAAGAATTTTTTAATTTCCTCCTTGGTGTCTTCTATAACCCATTGATCATTCAGTAACCTATTTTTCATTCTCCATGTGATACATGATTTTTCCTTCTTTCTTTCATTGTTGATTTTCAGTTTCATTTCCTTATGATCAGATAAGATGCCTGGTATTATATCTACTCCTTTATATTGTCTAAGAGTAGCTCTGTGACATAATATATCATTTATTTTTTGAGAAGTATCCATGTGCTGCTGAGAAAAAAGTGTAACTGCTTGATGTTGGGTGGTATATTCTATATATATATCATAAGTCTGGGTTATTAATTGTGTTATTGAGTTCTATAGTTTCATTATTCAACTTTTGTTTGGAAGATCAGTCCAGTAGTGAGAGAGGTGTGTTTGAGTCTCCCATGAGTATTGTATATTGGTTTATTAGAATCTTGAAATTGAGAAGAATTTGTTTGATGAACATAGCTGCACCAATGTTTGGGGCATATATATTTATGATTGTTATGTCTTGTTGGTGTATGGTTTCCTTGAGCAGTATGTAGTGTCCCTCTTTATCCCTTTTGATTAACTTTGGCTTGAAATCTATTTTATTTGATATGAGTATGGACACTTCTGCTTGTTTCCGAAGTCCATATGAGTGATATGATTTTTCCCAACTTTTCACCTTCAGTCTATGTATATCTTTTCCTAACAAATGCGTCTCCAGTAGGCAGCATATTGTTGGGTCTTGTTTTATGATCCATTCTACTAGCCTGTGTCTCTTAATTGGTGAGTTTAAGCCATTAACATTTAGGGTTATTATTGAGATATGGGTTGTTCTTCCAGCCATATTTGTATATTTATGTTACTAAACATGGTTTGTTTTCCTCCTTGATTATTTTCCCCCCTTTACTCCTCTACCTCCCACTGTTGGTTTTCATTGTTATTTTCCATTTCCCCTTCCTGTGATGTTTTGCCAAGGATGTTTTTAAGAAATCGTTTTCTATCTGCAAATTCTTTTAACTTTTGTTTATCGTGGAAAGTTTTAATTTCATCTTCTATCCTGAAGCTTAATTTCACTGGATACACAATTCTTGGATGGAACCAATTTTCTTTCAGTGTTTGAAAAATGTTATTGCAGGATCTTCTAGCTTTCAGAATCTGTGTTGAAAGATCAGCTGTTATCCTGAATGGTTTACCACTAAATGTAATCTGCTTCCTTTATCTTGTAGCTTTTAAAATTCTCTCCTTTCTGTATGTTGGGCATCTTCATTATAATATGTCTAGGTGTGGATCTCTTATGATTTTGCACATTTGGCATCCTGTAAGCTTCTAGGATTTGCGATTCTGTCTCATTCTACAAGTCTGGGAAGTTTTCTCCTATATTTCATTGAATATATTGCTCATTCCTTTTGTTTGGACCTCTATACCTTCCTGTATCCCAATGACTCTTAAGTTTGGTCTTTTTATGTTATCCCATATTTCTTGGATGTTCTGCTCATGGTTTCTTAAAAGTCTTGCTGAGCTGTCTGTGTTCTTTTCAAGTTGAAATAATTTGTCTTCATTGTCTGATGTTCTATCTTCTAAGTGTTCTATTCTGCTGGTAGTATTCTCAATTGAGTTTTTAAGTTGGTTTATTGATTCCTGCATTCCTAGGATTTCTGTTTGTTTGATTTTATAATCTTTATCTCCCTGTATATTTGATCTTATGCTTCTTGGATTTTTTTTATGTAATTCATTATCAAGGTGATCTTTCATTGTCTGATTTTGCTCTCTAATGTCTTCCTTGAGACTCCAGATCATCTGAAGCATGTATATCCTGAGTTCTTTATCTGACATTCCATCTACTGCAGATATTACCTCTTCTAACGTTGACTTTACCTGCATTGCTTATGGTCCTTTCTTTCCTTGTCTTTTCATACTGTTCATACTTCTTTCTGCTTGGTGAAACTGTTGTGTTATTGAATTTTTCCCCTATATATTTATATTGCTCTTGTATAGTTTCAAAGTCTCCCTCGCAGGCACGGGTGGTGGCTCTGCCCCTCCTACAATTGGGACAATGTGCCTACCACACCAGCAGGCTGCTGGGCCTGTTCTGTAAGTCGGTAGCTGGTCCGCCTACCTTGAAGGTGCGAGCAGCAGCTCTGCCCCTCTGCAGGCCCTGGGCCTGTTCTGCCAGTGGGTCGCAAGTCGGGCTACTTTGCAGGCGTGGGCGGCAGCTTTGACCATCTGCGGGCCACTGGGTCTGTTTTGTCTGTCCCTTGCAGGTCTGTCTACCTTGCAGGTGCCTGTGGCTGCTCTGCCCCTCCCACAACCGGGACGATGTGTATACCATGCTGGCGGGCCATAGGCCTGGTCTGTCGGTGGTTGCAGGTCCACCTACCTTGCAGGTGCAGAGGGCGTCTCTGCCCCTCCGCAGATTGCTGGGCCTGTCGTGCTGTGGGTCACAGGTCTGCCTACCTAGCAGGCCCGGCGGCATTGCCCCTCCCCCAACCAGGGCGATGTGTTTTCCACGGTGGCGGGCCACTGGTCCTGTTCAGCCGGTGGGTCGCAGGTCCGCCTACCTTGAAGGAGCGATTGGCAGATCTGCCCCTCCCTCTCTCAATGTGTTTTTAAAGTTGACAAATATGTGAATTCCTGTCTCCCTTTCTCTGTAGCATATTCAGCACATGTATTTTTATATGCACATATAGAATCCTACCTGGCATCACACGTACATTTTTGTGAGGTTGCTGACTTGGCAGATAAAAATTATGAGAAGAGATCACTCCTCCTAAACGATGTTGTAACTGAAAATTTAAGCTATGGGTGAGCTTCCTAGTTAAACAATATTACACATAAATCCACGCTCAGTAAAATGAAGATTTTTGGATTTGTGGATGATATATATTTCATGAAGAATTTCAATTGGCATATATATTGCTACTTTTTAATGTCTGTTTTTTTTTTGTGTGTGTGTGTGTATACACACTCTTGTATATATATATATATATATATATATATATATATATATATATATGCACACTCTCCATATATTTCAAAATATGAAATAGATGTGTCTTATGTACAGTCTCAAAATTCATTCATGTTCATGTATGTGGAATTATAATCAAATTTTCACAAGATTATTCTCAGAAATATTCATCCACCTGAAATACGTATTTTTTTCTTAGGACTGAAAACTAAATTCAGTGAATGGTGCATTCAAATCCTAATATATCTACATTAACTGACTCAGTTTAACATCAATGCAAGAAGATTCCTATGGGACATGATGTTTATTTTGACGTTCATTTTTACTCAACACTGGTACATTACTATTCCTTCAGTTAATGCACATCAGAGGATATGTATTTCATCTACAATTTCACAAATTTATACGCATTTGTTTCACTTTCAGTCACTTCCTGCTTCAGAACACATGTATTTCTCCAGGTTTCTTGACTGGTCTTTTTATGAGACTTTTTTCCAAAAAAAATATTTTCAATTTCCATAATCAATTTTAAGCAAAACTCACACACTCTTCATGATAAACCATAATCCTCATATTACCATTAGATGTAAAACGGGTTGGAATGAATGGTTGTATATCAATATAAGATTTCCTGTATATTTTCACATTTCAATTCAATCCATTATTTGAAGTTGGAAGCAGTTATATTATTTATTCACAGTATGGTCTATACATGCATATTCTCCATATTCAAAGACAAAGAGTACACCTGTTTGTACCCCGAATACTAATTTATACATCTTCAAAATATTGCTCCCAGAAATGGTGGAAGAAATACTCAGGTCACCTTATCTACATATACATTGTATCACAGTAATATTATGGACACAAAAAGCTAAAGTCACACTTATGATTGTACCAAAGCCTAAATGGAAACTGAACATGGATTCCTAAAAACATCCAGGTCCAGTTTGCCTAATAGTCTCAAATATCAATCCTATTGGTGACTACGTATTTGTTTCTTCCTAAAATTATATATTCAACCTAAATGCAGTTAATAATGTCTAATCCTATCACTCACTCTATACTTTGCCTGATTTCCTAATGTCTCTATTGATGTCTGTTTTCCTAAATATTTTCCCCAGTTCACCATGTGAGTAACTCTTTACATGTGATGATATTTACTTTCACTCTCTAAGCGAAACCCTATTGATAAAGAATTTTTGGTCCAAATCCTGTACTCACTCTTCTTCTGAAAGCTACTGACTATCTTCCTAATCTTATTGAGTTTCCCTGTTTGAGTGGAAGTTCTCTTTTCCATTCAATCATCCAAGGTACAAGGTCCTATGCCATTGATTATCGATTTATCTGAGACATATATGCGGAACATAATTCAAAGCTAAGTATCACAATCAACAGCTCAATGCCCTTCTGAGCTTCAAATCTTACCTAGATTTCTGTTTTCATACTTATATTTTATGTCTATGTTTTAATAAATATCACAGGTTCCCAATACCATTATTCATCCAGCAGAATGATTCCTAACCCAAATCAAACATGTTATTAAACCCTAAACATACACTGTTCCCACAATCTCACTTAACAAAAGACCAGGGACAGTGTTGGTCTTACAATACAGGAATGTAGGGGATATTCCATATGCTGAAAAACTCAAAGGTCCATGCAGATGTGATCCCTGGAGAAGATATAGGCAGCTATGAAGGACCTTAAAGAGCAAAACTCATCTTCCATTGCAAACAACCTGGTCAGGATGAAGGGTTGTATCTTAATGAGCCTCTCTGTTCTCAATGTAGAGAAAATGGACCAAACCAGGCCTGTGTGGAGAGCTGTTCCTGGGTGCCTATGGTTGATTCACCATTCTAACTTGTGAAAGTGTCACAGGAAGTAGGGGCAGCCTCTATCTCATGGGACCCTTGGAAGCAACTGTTAGGACAAAGTGATTGCCAAGGCAGTGTCCTCATTCACTACCTGAAGTAAGTGATCTCACCTCTCTTCCTTGGTGATGGAACTCTCTGAACTTGTGTGCAGAAGCCAGGCAACCAGAGCCAGTCCCTGTCCCAGTCCCATTGAGGTCACTTGTTTGGATTTACCAAGGACAGAATCAGTGTTTCCTGGAACCTACTGATGTGAGGATGGCCAAATGCCAGGAGAGCTTTGTAGAGGGGCCTTTCCTGAGAAAAAGGTACTTTCCCATTTCTGGCTCCTGACAATGTCACAGATTTGTCCAAGGAGACCATATCTGAGACAGGACAGGCCATTTGGGGGTACATAGTATGGCCTACCAGTCAGACGACACTCAGGATAGTCACAGAATTACTTGGGGGAAGGAGGTGTCTTTGTGGGTGTGGGAGTGAGTTTGTGGTTTTTTCTCATGTTCTGAGAATAAGTAGGAAAGGCAGTTTGTTGGGTTTGGAGTGGACTGTGTCTAGTAATTCCTTTGACAATGTGAGTGTTTCTATGTCTGTGTAACTCTCTGTGTCCGTGGTTGTATTCATTAGAAAAGAGAATTCATCTATGGATGTGTCCTGTCTAGTAGAAAGAATTCCAGCATTTATCCTGCCTAATTTATGAATGGACTGTGACTTGCCTTATCAATGGGCAACACGTACTAGCTTCCTAAGTTCCTGTTTTCTTTCTGAATCTGGCCACTCTCCAGAGTAGGCTCATGGTTTTTTGTCCAAGTTATGTACCACCTCCAACCTCTGTGACATGGCCATGTATTCTATAGCTGAAAGGAAAGGGAGCATCGATATCAGTGTGACAAGGAAAGTCTCAGTGGAGAAAACCGGCTTTGGGCCTTTTGCTTCCCTATCCCTCTGTTGCCCTGAATGTCAGGAAGGTCTTTGCCTCAGGCCACCCCTTTGTGAATCCTGAAGAAAACAGTTTTCAAATGGAAATGAATGGGCATCACCTGTGGCTGTTTGCTAAAATGCTTTGAGAGATATGTGTGTGAATCAGCCTCTTGGCCGTGTGTGATGCTGTGTCTTAGATATTCAGCGCCTAATGGATCTTAAGAAAGATCCCATGTGTTCATCCAAAACCAAAATGTCTAAAAAATCAGTCATTGTAGATGAAGTTTATTGCCTTTCTCTGTTAGGTTCCTGACCTCCAACAAGTGAATTTGGGGATCCTTTGAATTAATCGAGTTCTTCAAAGCCCTGCAGAGGCTAGCCCATATGTGCTTGGGTTTTCTAATGAATCCAAATCACATAAAGAATCTATACATGACAGTCAGTAGGCCTCAAATTGGAGAAGCAGAGCAGTATTAGTGGCAGGCCTATTAAATCACTCCTTGTTTACAGGAAGGGTGTCCAGGTCACACTGACTTTAGGCAAATGAGGGCAAGGGAGATTATTTCAGACTCTGTCTTGTGCTTTACCCCTCATGGAAACCTCCAGCCAGAGGTAATGATGAGTGTCTATATGGAAGAAGATGAGGGCAATGTGGGAGTGTTTTGGATTTAATTGTGGTCATTTATTTGGCTGTTGGAAGATAAGACTGGGTCCACCTGGGCTTTAACTCGGGTTTGATTCACCTTAGAGACTGAGTTCTGGAACTGACCTCAGAGAAGTATTGACATGAATTGTGTTGGGATTTTAGGAGGCCACACATTAGACTTGCCCTTGAAAACTGAGATCTAAGCCCAGGGTGGCTTTCCACAAAGCACTGAGAATGTCAGCCAGGATATACCCGGATTTTATTCTGAAAGACTTGGCAGGCATATTTGAGAGTCAAAACACCCATGGACCTCACATTGTAGACCTCAATGGGCCTGGCCTCATGTGACCTTTAGGCCACTCTTTGGGAAGCATTGCCTGTGAGAGTTCTCCAGATCTTTCATTGAAATGAGCTTCCACAACATTTAATGGTTCATGAATGAATTGAAACCCACTGTGGCTCCAAATTCCTCTTTGAAAAATGGCTAGATAAATACCATGAAATTTTTTAAATTCCCATGACCAGGTGGCACTGGAGAACAGTTAGATCTCCTGATGCTCATCATGAGTGTACCAGACTGGGCCTTGATTTACTGGGTTTCATGAAAATGGCATAGAACAGAGATGCCAGTAAGTTGGAACCTTCTGAGTAGTGCGCCTTGAGCAGTTGTGGGCAGGTGTGTGACAAAACATCTGTGGTGGGGCCACGTGGATCTGCCATTGGCTTCCAAATAGCATGTGATTGACTTGCAGCAGCCAGCAGACCCATTTATGTAAAGGCACCTTGTTATATAGAGAGGTTTCAGGGCAATGTTCAGAATTGGGTTGCAATGGAAAAGGGGGCAATGTAGCAAGCAATGAGTGATATAAGCCTGGATGGTGCATTCTCCTGCAGACTCTAACCCACCACAAGTGACAGAACTCCCTGCAGCACTGTGTCCCAGTTGAACTCCTTGTATTTTGTAAAGCAAATATCAAACTCACTGTGCAGCAGCAAGTAACACCACGAAAAGTGGAGGATGACCAAATGTCTTCACAGCAACACGGGGAGACACTAAGCCCCCAGTGGCCACAGTTTACCTACAAAGAGAGAATTCAGCACTGCTGCCCCATGTTCATTGGAAAATAAGAAAACATGTCGTCCAGGTCACATAGATGCAGACCCATGTTTGATGGTCTCACTAGAAAGAAAGCTAAAACTTCTGACAACAACTTATATTTCAAGTGCCCAATCTCACATGCAGTTTCTCAAACAGTCTTTAGGCCAGAAGAGCTCCATGTTGGTGTTGTGTTTACCATGTCCCTTGCTTTTGGAAACTCCTCTACCATCTCGAAGTTTGTGAACTCCTGAGCATTTTCCATTCCAGACATGTATTCACAAATTTTCTAACTCTTCTCCTCTAATTGTGTCTTCCTTGGAGCGAAGGTAATGTCAAGGCATTGTTCTGGATCAGAGTGGGAAGTTTTGGGTTGCACATATTTGCACACACATTTGATACAATTTCCAATTTTCCATTCAAAATACAGAATCCCTGACACTATCCCATACCCTACTTGACTCTGGCTACTAATCCTAATATGATGGAGAAAAATAACACAAACAGAATATAAATACAAGCAGTTCAAAGGAGGCATGATGTATATTTGGACTTGCCTTTTACATGATAAAGTTTATGTGTTATAAATCTAGTCAATTTTTAATTAAATAGTTCTCCATGTGTTTTTAAAGTTCAAAATATGTGTATTACTGACTCCCTTTCTCTGTAGCCTATTCAACATATGTATTTTTATATGCACATACCGAAAGCTACCTGGTATCACACCTACATTTTTGTGAGGTGGCTTCCTCAGCAAATACAAATTGTGAGAAGAGATCACTCCTCCTAAACGCTTTTGAACTGAATATTCAACCTATGGGTGAGCTTCCTAGTTGAACAAAATTATACATAAATCCATATTCTGTAAAATATATATTTTTGCATTTGTGGATGATATATATTTCATGATGAATTTCGATTGGCATATATTACTACATTTTAAAGTCTGTGTGTGTGTTTTGTGTGTGTGTGTGTGTGTGTGTGTGTATATATATATATATATATATATATATATATATATATAGTCTCCATATTTTTCAAAATATGAAATATTTGTGTCTTATTTAGAGTCCCAAAATTCATTCATGTTCATGTATGTGGATTTATAATAAAATTTTCACAAGAATATTCTCAGAAATATTCATCCACCTGAAGTACATATTTGTTTCCTAGTACTGAAAACTAACTACAGTGATTGGTGCCTTCAAATCCTAATATTTCTACAGTAACTGAACCAGTTTAACATCAATGCATGTAGAATTCTATTGGACGTGATGTGTATTTTGACGTTCGTTTTTATTCCACACTGGTACATTACTCTTTCTTAAGTTTATGGACATCATAGGACATATATTTCATCAACAATTTCGCAAGTTTATAGGCATTTGTTTCACTTTCAATCGCTTCCTGCTTCAGAACACATGTATTCCTCCAGGTTTCTTGACTGGTCTTTTCATGAGACTTCTTTCCAAACAAATTATTTTCGATTTTCATAATCAATTTGAAGCAAAGTCACACACTTTTCATGTTAAACCAAAATCCTCATATTTCCATTAGATGTATAATGGGTTGGAATGAATGATTGTATATTAATATAAGATTTCTTATTTGTTTTCAAATTTATTTCAATCTATTATTTCAAGTTGAAACCAGTTTTATTATTTATTCACAGTATGGTCTATTCATGCATTTCCTCTGTATTCATAGACACAGGGTGCACCTTTTTTTAGCCCCAATACAAATTTATACATCTTCAAAATATTGCTTCCAGAAATGGTGGAAGAAATACTCATGTAACCTGATCTACTTATACATTTCATTACAGTAATATTCTAGACACAAAATTCAAAGGTCACACTTATGATTCTACCAAATCCTAAATAGAAAGTAAACATGGATTACTATAAACATCCATGTCCAGGGTGCCTTATGCTCTCAAATGTCAATCCGATTGGTGACTACATATTTGTTTCTTCCTAAGATTATATGTTCAACCTCAACCCTGTTGAAAATATCTAATCCTATCACTCACTTTATACTTTGCCTGATTTCCTAATGTCTCTATTGATATCTGAATTCCTAGATATTTTCCCCACTTCATCATTGTTAGAGACCCTTCACATGTGCTGTTATTGAAATTCACTCTCTAACCGAAACCCTATTGCTAAATAACTTTTGGTCCAAATCCTATACTCATTGTTCTTCCGATACTTACCGTCTATCTTCCTGATCCTACTGACTATCTCTGTTTGAGGGGATGTTCTCTTCTACATTCAATCATCCAAGGTACAAGTTCCTATGCCATTGTATATCAATTTATCTGAGATACCTGTGCAGAACGTAATTCAAGCTAAGTAATCCAATCAAGGACCCAATGACTTTCTGGACTTCAAATCTTACCTGGATTTCTGTTTTCATACTTATATTTCACCTATATATTCTTGTAAGTATTGCAGTTACCCAATACCATTATACATCCCGTAGAATGATTCGTAACCCAAATCGAACTGGTTATTAAGCATAACCATACACTGTTCCCTCAATATAACATTACAGAAGAGCTGGAAGAGAGTTGGTCTTACAATGCAGGGATTGAGGGGATCTTCCACCTACTTAGAACCTCAACGGTCCATGCAGAAATTATCCCTGGAAAACATGTAGGCAGGTATGAAGGACCTGAGAGAGCAAAGGTCATCTTCCATGGCAAACAGCCTGGTCAGGATGAAGGGTTGTGTCTGAATCAGCCTCTCTCTTCCTAATGTAGAGAAGATGGACCAAACCAAGCCTGTGTGGAGAGCTGTTCCTGGGTGACTATGGTTGATATACCATTCTAACTTGTAAAAATGTCACAGGAATTGGGGCAGCATCCATCTCATGGGACCCTTGGAAGCAACTGTTAGGGCAAAGTAGTTGCCAAGGCAGTGACCTCATTCAGTTCCTGAAAAAAGTGACCTCACCTCACTTTCTTTGTAGTGGAACTCTCTTAACTTGGGAACCAGGAAGCTAGGCCCCCAGAGCCAGTGCCAGTCCCAGTTGGCACACTTGATTGGATTTACCAAGGACAGAGTCAGTCTTTATTGATACCAACTGATGTGAGGATGGCCAAATGCCAGGAAAGCTATGAAGACAGGTGTTTCCTGAGAAAGCAGGTAGTTGTTCTGGCAAAGACACCAAATCTGAGAAAGTACAGGCCATTTCGGGGGAACATGGTATGGCCCACCAGAAAGAGGAAACTCAGGATAATCAAAGACCTACTTCTGGGAAGGAGGTGCTTTGTGGGTGTGGGTGTGAGTTTGTGGTTTTGTCTCATGTTCTGAGAATAGGTAGGGATGGTGGATTGTTTGTTTTTGAGTGGATTGTTTCTAGAAAGTCGTTTGACATGGCGAGGGTTTCTAAAAGTGTATCCCACTGTGTCCGTGGTTGTTGACATTTGAAAAGAGAATGCATCAATGGAAGTGCCCTGTCTAGTAGAAAGCTACCCAGCATTCATCCTGCGCAATTGATGAATGGACTGCAGCTTGCCTTATGAATGGACAACACCTACTATCTTCCTAAGCTCCAGTTTTCTTCCTGAATTCTGGCCACTCTCCGGAATAGTCTCATGGTTTGGTGTCCAAGATATGTACCACCTCCAAGCTTTGTTACATGGCCATGTACTGGATAGCTGAAGGCAATGGGAGCATCTCAGAAAACTCAGATATCAGTGTGACCAGTAAAGTCTCAGTGGAGAAACCCTGCTTTGGGCCTTTTGCTAACCTATTGTTCTGTTGCCCTGAATGTCAGGAATTTCTTTGCCTCAGGCAACCCCTTTGTAAAGCCTGAAGAAAACAGTTTTCAAATGAAAATGAATGGGCATCACCTGTGGCTGTTTGCTTAATTGCTTCAAAAGTGATGTGTCTGAATCAGCCCCTTGGCCCTATGTGAGGCTGGGGCTTAGATTCTCGGCACCTGACGGATCTACAGAAAGATCCCATCTCTGAATCCAAAACCAAAATGGCCATAAGAGCAGTCAATGTGGATGAAGTCTCTTGCCTTCCTCTGTAAGTCCTGACCTCTATCAAGTGAGAATAGATATCATTTGGGTCAAATGAGTTTTTCAAAGCCCTGAAGAGGCTAATGCATAGGTGCTTGGATTTTCTCATGACTCCAATTCACACAAAGAATTTATACTCAACAATCAGTAACAGTCAAAATGGAGAAGCAGAGCAGTATTAAGGGCAGGCCTATTTGATCGCTCCTGGTTCACAGGAAGGGTGTCCAGGCCACCCTGACTTTAGGCAATTGAGGGGTAAGTGAGCTTATTTTGGACACTGTCTTAGGCTGCATCCCTCATGAAAACCTGCAGCAAGAGGTTATGATGAGTGTCTCTATGGCAGAAGATGAGGGTCATGTGGGAGTGTTTTGGTTTCAATTGCGGTCATTTGTGTGGCAGTGGAATAGGCCACTAATGAGATTCGCCCTTCTAAACTGAGATCTAGCTCACTCCTTGGGAAAAATTGCCTGTGAGAGTTCTCCAGATCTTTTATTGAAATGAGCTTCCTCACCATTTAATGGTTCCTGAATGAATTGAAACCCACAGTGCTTCCAACTTCATCCTTGAAAAGTGGCTACATAAATACCATGAAATTTTTGCCATTCCAATGACCAGGTGGCACTGGAGAACCTTTGATGTCCTTTTGCTCATCATGAGTGTACCAGATAGTGCCTTGATTGTCTGGGTTTCATGAAAATGGTGTAGAACAGAAATGCCAGTAACTTGTAGCCTACTGAATAGTGGTGTGTGTGCAGGTGGTGTGCAGGTGTGTGATAAAACATCTCTTGTGGGGCCATGTGGATCTGCCATTACTTCCAAAGGGCTTGAGACTGACATGGTGCATCCAGCAGAACCTTATATGTCTGAAACCTCTCCATGTAAAGGCATCTTTTTATATGGAGATTTTCAGGGCAATGTTCAGAATCAGGTTGCTATGATCAAGGGGGCAATCTATGTGGGATAGAATCCTGGTTGGTGAATTCTCCTGCAGACCCTGACCCACCATACATGACAGAACTCCCTCCAGCACTGGGTCTCAGTTGAACTCATTTTATTTAGTGAAACAAATATCAAACTCCCAGTGCAGCAGCAAGAAACACCATGAAAAGTGGAGGATGACCAAATGGCTTCACAGTCCACACGGGGAGACACTTAGCCTTCAGTGGCCACAGTTTACCTACAAAGAGTGAATTCAGCACTGCCGCCTCATGTCTTTTGGAAAATAAGAAACCATGTTCTCCAGGTTACATAGATGCAGACACAGCTTTGATGCTTTCACTAGAAATGAAGCTAAAGCTCCTGACAAAAACATATATTTCAAGGATCTTCTAGCTTTCAGAGTCTGTGTTGAAATATCAGCTGTTATCCTGATTGCTTTACCCCTAAATGTAATCTGCTTCCTTTCAATTGTAGCTTTTAAAATTCTCTCTTTATTCTATACGTTGGGTATCTTCATTATAATGCATCTAGGTTTGGATCTCTTATGATTTTGCACATTCGGCGTCCTGTTGGCTTCTAGGACTTGGGAGTCTGTCTCATTCTTCAAGTCTGGGAAGTTTTCTCGTATTATTTCATTAAATACTTTGCTCATTCTTTTGGTTTGGACCGCTATACCTTCCTGTATCCCAATGACTCTTAAGTTTGGTCTCTTTATGTTATCCCATATTTCTCGAATGTTCTGTTCATGGTTTCTTAACAGTCTTGCTGAGCTGTCTATGTTCTTTTCAAGTTGAAATACTTTGTCTTCATTGTCTGATGTTCTATCTTCTAAGTGTTCTACTCTGATGGTAGTGTTCTCAATTGAGTTTTTAAGTTGTTTTATTGCTTCCTGCATTTCTAGGATTTCTGTTTGTCATTTTTTACAACTTCTATCTCCCTGTATAATTGATCTTTTGCTTCTTGGATTTGTTTGTGTAATTCATTGTCGAAGTGATCTTTCATTGTCTGATTTTGCTGTCTAATGTCTTCCTTGAGACTCCAGATTATCTGAAGCATGTATATCCTGAGTTTTTTATCTGACATTCCATCTGCTGCAGCTATTACCTCTTCTAAAGTTGTGTTGACCTGCATTGCTTGTGGTCCTTTTTTCTTTGTCTTTTCATACGGCTCGCGTTTCTTTCTGCTTGGTGAAACTGTTGTGATTTTGAAATTTTCCCCCTATATATTTATATTGCTCTTGTATATTTGAAAAGTCTTCCTTGCAGGGGCGGGGGGTGGCTGTTGTGCTCTTCCAATTGGGGTGATCTATCTACCATGCTGATGGGCCGCTGGGCCTGTTCTCCTGATCGGTCGCAGGTCTGCCTACCCTGCAGGCGCGGGAAGTGGCTCTGCTAAGCCCCTCCTCTAATTGGTGTGACGTGTGTACCACACCCATGGACCCCTGGGGTGTTCTGCCAGTCGGTCTCAGGTCTGCCTACCTTAGAGGCGCGGGCGGCGGCTCTGCTCCCCCCCTACTCCAATTGGGGTGACGTGACTACCACGCCGGCGGGTGGGTGGGCCTGTTCTGCCGTCGGTCGCAGGTCTGCCTACCTTACGGGCATGGGCGATGGATCTGCTCTGCCCCTAGTCCAAATGGGGTGAAGTGTCTGCCGCACTGGCAGGCCGCTGGGCCTCTTCTGCTGTTCGGGTGCAGATTTGTCTACCTTGAAGGCGCGGGTGGTGGCTCTGCTCTGCCGCTACTCCAATTGGGGTGTCGTGACTACGAAGCCGGCAGGTTGCTGGGCCTGTTCCGGGCACCATGGGCAAAGACTCTGCTCTGCCCCTACTCCTATTGGGGTTATGTGACTACCATGCCGGTGGGCCACTTGGATTGTACTAGGTGCTGGAGAAGGCTCTGCTCTGCAATTACTCCAATTGAGGTGACGTGACTACCATGCCTGCTGGTCGCTAGGCCTGTTCTGGGCACCTGTGGCAGCTCTGCTCTGCCTCTATTCCAATTGGGGTGAAGTGAGTATCATGCAGGTGTGTCGCTGGGCCTGTTCCAGGCATGGGCAGCGGCTCTGCTCTGCCCCTCTGGCTTGATGACAAAGTGAGAGAGACTCGGGTGTTTCTGACTCACTTTCTTTACCAGGAGACCAACTGTTTCTGTCACCGCTGGTATTAATGAAGTTATCTCCTCCGCTGCTTTCTGATGACATCAGATCTCTGCCATGTTGGTATCCCATGCAAAAGGCAGCATTTCGTTCCCTTTGCTGGGTGACCAAAGCAATGGGTGAGTCCTGACTTGCCCTCACAAGCCTCGTCTCAATCCTGTTGCCACTGCCTATGAAGGCTCGGTTGATATTTACCTCCACATTATTCAGCAAGACCCACACCGGGAAGCAGTTTCCACGGGTTCTTGAGCCCTGGGCCAGATCAGTTCAGGGAGGCCAAATTTGGCCGCTGTGGGCTCAGTGTATGTTCTAATAGGAGCAGGCTCCAAGACGCAGTTTCTGCGGGTTCTTTAGCACTGAGCCTGAGTAATTTGTCTGCGAAGCAAAGGTGAATGGAATCCTGAAATTACCTGTTCTATAGCTGAATGAGCTGCGATCAGTCGAAAACAGGGATGGTGACGTCAGCTCTTCAAGATGGTGGACGCTGGCTTCCTCTGTGGTCTGACCGGTATGGAGAATGGAATTGGACCACATCCATCCCCGTCTCAATCCCAGAATTCAGCACTGAGCACAGTAATTGCATAGCGGGCAGGAGCCCATAGAATCCGCACCACTGTATATTTGCGATGCTATCTCGTCTTTTCCCAGAGCGCGCCACACACTCTAGCTGCAGGGCAATTTGCTGAATAAGCAGCATGACCCTCCGTGCGGAAAAATCACTCGCGTTTGAGCCCCCGTAGCTGATCCTCGTGAGATGGATATATGTCCACTAGGTTTTGGAGCACCCCAAATTTGCTGGAAATTCCTAACAAGATAGGTTTTAGCCGTTCTAACTCGTCATTTTCCCGCACAGTGACGCGGTACATGGGGGTAATGCACTCCATTCGCCGCCATCATGTGATCCCCCAAAGTTAGTTTTCAGTACAAGGAAAAAAATATGTATTTCAGGTGGAGGAATATTTCTGAGAATAATCTTGTGAAAAGTTGATTATAAATCCACATACATGAATATGAATGAATTTAGGGAGGGTATAAAAAGAAAAATATACTAAATATTTTGAAAAATCTGGAGAGTGAATATATATATATATATATATATATATATATATATATATATATATATATACACACACAGACACACACACACACACAGAAATTAAAAAGTAGCATTATGTATGTGAATTGAAATTCACCATGAAATATATATCATCCACAGATCCAAAAATATTCATTTTAATGTACATGGATTCATGTTGTTTAACTAAAAAGCTCACACATATGTTGAATTTTCAGTTCCAACAGCGTTAAGTAGGAGTGATCTCCTCTCACAATTTGTATCTGCCAAGCCAGCCACCTCACCAAATGTACGACTGATACCAGGTAGAATTCTGTATGTGCTTATAAAAATACATGTGATGAATAGGCTACAGAGAAAGGGAGACAGTTATTCACATATTTGTTAACTTTGAAAACACATGGAGAACTATTTCAATTAAAATTCGCTAGATTTATAACACCTACAATTTATCATACGAAAGGCAAGTCCAATTATACACCATGCCTCCTGTGAACCTCTTGTATTTGTATTCTGTTTGGGTTATTATTCTCCATCAAATTAGGAAAAGAAGTCAAAGTCTAGTAGGGTATGTGTTAGTGTCAGGGATTCAGTATTTCGAATGGAAAATTGGAAAATGTTTCCAATGTGTATGCAAATATGTGCTACACAAAAATCTTCCCACTCTCATTCAGAATAATGCCTTGACATTACCTTCACCCTACATAAGACACAATTAGAGGAGAACATTTAGAAAATCTGTGAATACATATGTGGAATGGAAAATGCTCAGAAGTTCACAAATTTGGAGTTGGTAGAGGAGTTTCCAAAAGTAAGGGACAGGGTAATCACTCCAAAAACATGAAGTTCTGCCAGCCTAACATCTGAAGAAACTGCCTGTGAGGTTGGGCAATGAAATATATGCTGTTGTCAGAAGCATTAGCTTCATATGTAGTGAGACCATCAAATCTGGTTCTGAATCTATGTGACCTGGATGACATGGTTTCTTATTTTCCAATAAACAAGAGGCAGCAGTGCTGAATTTTCTATTTGTAGGTATACTGTGGCCACTGGATTCTAGGTGTCTCCCCGTGTGGACTGTAAATTCATTTGGTCATCCTCCACTTTTGTGGTGTTTCTTGCTGCTGCACTGGGAGTTTGGTATTTGCTTCATTAAATACAAGGGTTCACCTGGGACACAGTGCTGAAGTGAGTTCTGTCAAGTGTGGTGTGTCGAGTTCTGCAGGAGAATGCACCAACCAGGCTTCTATCCCACATAACTTGCCCTATTGACCATAGCATCCTGATTCTGAACATTGCCTTGAAACCTCTCCATATAACAATATGCTTTTACATATAAGGTTCTACTGACTGCAAAATGTCAGTCACAATCCATTTGGAAGCCAATGGCAGATCCACATGCCCCCACCACAGATGTTTTATCACACACCTGCCAACCACTGCTCTAGAACAACTACTCAGCAAGATCCAACTTACTGGAATCTCTGTTCTACACCATTTTCATAAAACCCAGTCAATCAAGGCACTGTCCTGTATACTCATGATCAGCAAGAGGACATCCAAATGTTCTCCAGTGCTACCCGGTCATGGGAATTTCAAAAATTTCATGATATTGATATAGCCAATTTTCAAGGATGAAGTTGGAGGCACTGTGTATTTCAATTCACTCAGAAACCATTAAATGAAAACTCTGGAGAATTCTTACAGGCAAGGCTTCCAAAAGTGGCCAAAAGTCAGATTAAGCCAGGCCCATTGAGGTCTACAATGTATGGTCCATGTGTGTTTTGACTCTCAAATATGGCTGCCAAGTCTTTATGAATAATATCATGTGTTATCCTGGCTGAGATTCCCTGTGCTCTGTGGAAAGTCAACTAGGGCCTAGATGTCACTTTCCAAGGGCAACTCTCATGCATGGCCATCTAAAATTCCAACACAATTCCTGGCAATAATTCTCTGAGATCAGTAAAAGAACTCAGTCTCTAAGGGGAATCACACCAGAGTGCAAGCCTAGGTGGACCCAGTGATCTCTTCCAACCGCCAGACAAATGTCCACAATTAAAACCAAAACACTCTCACATGGCCCTCATCTTCTTCCATATAGACACTCATTATATCCTCTGGCTGGAGGTTTCCATAAGGGACGCAGCCCACGACAGTGTCCAAAATAAGCTCCTTGCACCGCATTTGCCTAAAGTAAGGGTGGCCTGGACTCTCTTCCTGTGAACCAGGAGTGATCAAATAAGCCTACCTTTAATATTGCTTGGCTTCTCCAACTTGAGGCCTTCTAGCTTTGGGGTTTAGATTCTTTAAGTGAATTGGAGTCATGATAATCAAGCACCTATGGCCTAGCCTCTGCAGGGCTTTGAAGAACTCATTTGACCCAAAGAATCCCTATTCTTACTTGATGGATATCTGGAACCTACCAGAGGAAAGCAAGAGAGTTCAGCAACAATATCTGATCTTTTTGCCATTTTGGTTTTGGATGCACTCATGGGATCTATCTTTAGATCCATCAGGTGATGAGAATCTAAGCCACAGCCTCACACAGGGCCAACAGGCTGATTCAGACATATCCCAATCCTAAGCAATTAAGCAAAGAACCACAGGTGATACCCATTCATTTCCATTTGAAAACTGTTTTCTTCAGGGTTAACAAAGTGGTGGCTTGAGGCAAAAAACTTCCTGACATTCAACAGAACAATAGTTAAGCAAAAGGACCAAAGCAGGGTTTCTCCACTGAGACTTTCCTGGTCAACAGATATCTGAGATTTCTGAGAAGCTAGCCCTTTCCTTCAGCTATCCAGTACATAGCCATGTCACAGATCTTGGAGGTGGTACAAATCTTGGACACAAAACCATGATACTATTCTGGAGAGTGGGCTGAATTGAGAGAGAAAACAGGAAATTAGGAAGCTTGTAGGTGTTGCCCATCCATAAGGCAAGCCAGAGTCCACTCATGAATTGGGCAGGATGAATGCTGGGAAGCTTTCTACTAGACAGGACACATCCATTGATGCATTGTCTTTTCTAATGTCTACAACAATGGACTCAGTGGGATACACACACATAGAAACACTCACCTTGTCAAAGGACTTAATAGAAATATTCCACACGATACCAAACAAACCACCTTTCCTACCTATTCTCAGAAAATGATCCACTACCTGCTTTCTCAGAGAAAGCCCCTCTTCAGAGGTTTCCTGGCATTTGGCCATCCTCACATCTGTAGGTACCAAGAAAGACTGACTCTGTCCTTGGTAATTCCAAACATGTGAGACCACTGGGACTAGAACAGGGACTGTCTCTGGGTGCCTGGCTTCCTGGATCCCAAGTTCAGAGAGTTCCCTCACCAAGGAAGTGAGGTGAGATCACTTTCTTCAGGATCTGAATGATGTCACTGCCTCGGCAACCACTTTGTTGCTTCCAAAAGTACCATGAGGTGGAGGCTGCCCCGATTTTCATGTGGCACTTTCTCTAGTTAGAATGTTATATCAACCATAAGCACCCGGGAACAGCTTCCACACAGGACTGGTTTGGTCCATGTTCTATACATTAAGAAGAGAGAGAATGATTCAGACACAACCCTTCATCCTGACCAGGATGATTGCCATGGAAGTTGACTTTTGCTTTCTGAGGTACTTCATAGCTGCCTTCATCTTCACCAGGGATTATTTCTGCATGAACATTTGAGTTCCTCAGCAGGTGAAGATCCCCTAGATACCTGTAGTTTAATACCCACACTGTTCCTGCTCTCCTGCAAAGTTAGTGTATGGTTAGGGTTAATAATATTTTCGATTTGGGTTAGGAATCATTCTGCAGGATGAATAATGGGATTGGGAACCTGTGATATTTATAAGAATATATAGGTGAAATATATGTATAAAAACGGGAATCTAAGAAAGATTTGAAGCCCAGAAGGGCATTGGGCCCTTGGTTTGGATACTTAGTGTTGAATAATGTTCTGTACAATTGTCTCAGTTAAATCGAAATACAATGGCATAGGACCTTGTACCTTGGATGATTGAATGTAGAAGAGAACATCCAGTCAAAAAGGGATAGTTGGTAGGATTAGGAAGATAGTCAGTAGGTTTAGGAAGAAGAGTGAGTATATGATTTGGAAAAAAAAGCTTCTTTAGCAATAGGGTTTCGTTTAGAGAGTGAATGTAAATGTCAGCACATGTGAAGAGTAAGCCAAAATGATGAACTGGGGAAAATATGTAGGAAAGCAGGTGTCAATAGAGACATTACTAAATCAGGCAAAGTATAAAGTGAGGGATAGGATTAGACATTTTCAACAGGCTTGAGTTTGAATATATAATCATAGGAAAAAACAAATATGTCGTCATGAATGGGAATGACATTTGAGAGCATTAGGCAACCTGGACATGGATGTTATTAGTTATCAACATTCACTTTCCTTTTAGGCTTTGGTACAATCATAAGTGTGATATTTTATTTTTTTGTTGTTCAGAATATTACTGTGATAAAATGTATATGTAGATCAGGTGACATGAGTATTTCTTTCACCATTTCTGGGAGCAATAATTTGAAGACGCATACATTAGTATTAGGGGCACAAAGAGGTGTAACCTCTGTCTATGAATATAGAGATAATGCATGAATAGACCATACTATGAATAAATAACATAACTGATTCCACTTTAAATAATGGATTGAATTGACATGTGAAAATATATAAGAAATCTTATATTGATATACAATCATTCATTCCAACCAGTTATATATCTAATGGTAATATTAGGATTATGATTTATGATGAATGGTGTTTGAGTTTTGCTTTATAAGTGATGATGTTAAACGAAAGTAATGTGTTTGGAAAGAAGTCTCATGAAAAGACCAGTCAAGAAACATGGAGGAATGCATGTGTTCTGAATCAGGAAGTGATTGATCGTGAAACAAATGCCTATAAATTTTCTAATTTGTGACTGAAATATATATCCTATGATGTGGATAAACTGAAGACATAGTAACGTACAAGTGTTGAATAAAAATGAAAGTCAAAATACACATCATGTCCCCTAGGAATCTACTTGCATTGATTTTAAACTGGCTAAGTAAATGTAGAAATAATAGGGTTTGTATGCACCATTCACTGAATTTAGTTTTCAGTACTAGGAAACAATATGTATTGCAGGTGGATGATTATTATGAGAATAATCTTGTGGAAAGTTGATTATAAATCCACAGATATGAATATGAATGAATTTAGGGAGTGTATAATAAGACACATATATTTCATATTTTGAAAAATCTGAAGAGTGTGTATATATATAAATATAAATATATATATATATATGTATATATATATATGTATATATATATACAAACACGCACATGCACAGATATTAAAAAGTAGCAATACAGGAGATCCATTATTAAGGCAGGCATGGAGAAATCAAGTCTCTGATCTCTTCAGCTGCACGGGCATAGGAAGTCGTAAACTGTCTAAATGCTGTTTGCTCAGAATCACTAGGCAATGTTGACCTGTTGTGAATCTGAGGCGAACAGTCTGGGCCCCTCAGAACACACACAGAGCCCAGATTGGCTGCATTCAAGCTTAGATTCGTCTGGTTTTTGTGACTCAGCACTAACATTCCCGCTGAAATAACTGGTTGGGCTTTCTGAATTGACAGAGTTAAAAGACAACTGAGCCTTCATAGGCAGTGGCCACAGGATTGAAATGGGGCTTGGGAGAGATAGTCAGGACCCACCCATTGCATTGGTCACCCAGCAAAGGGAACGAACGGTCACCATTTTAATGTGATACCACCATGGCATAGAACTGACATTACAGGCTGAGGAGATAACTTCATTGAAACCAACGCGACAAGTGTGTAATCCCATTGCCATCTCTCTCAACACCACGGGGAAACCTCAAGGGCCCCTCCCAGGAGCACGATAGCCAGACCTAGGGAAACAGGATTGGCTCGGGACTTGCGGCGTGGAATTCCCGGCTACCACTCCCACCAGTGCTGACAATTGAGGTCTCTTACACCACCTACCATGGGCATGGCTCCCGGAAGACAAGAAAATTCGCTGGCGGTTCTCAGGACAAAGCTCTACAAACTTAGGGTCTGAGGGAGGCAAACAGGGAGAGTGTGCCCAGGCGTTCATTAAAACAGGGCTACCAGGAGCAGAGGCCTGGCGTGTAACCAGTATTGTGGTGAGCGTCAAAGGTGAGCGGGGCCTGGCTTGAGGAAGCACAAGAGAAGGCCCTAGGCACTCAGGATTGGAGACCCGCCGAGTCTGGGAGGAAGAGCTGCTGCACAGTGATTTGTTCCCACTTATTTAGAGGAGAAGCTTGGCCCAGTGCACACAGCTCCAACTACTGGAAGAGAAGTTAATTGAACTCTAGTACTGCATGTATTATTATTATTATATTATTTGTATGTTTTTCTTTTTCTTTCATTTTCATTTTTGTTGTTGTTCTTTAACTTTTTTAATGTTTTTTTATTTTTTTAATTTTTTATTTCATTATTATTATTATTATTTTAAATTTTAATTTTCATTTTTTAATTATCATTATTACTTAAAATTTTCTTTCTTTATTTTCTATTTTTTTCTTTTGTCTTTTCATTTCTTTTCAATTTTATTATACCCCCTTCCTTGAATTCTACCTGGCTACTCTCATTCTCTTTAGTGACTTCTTCCCTTCCCTTCTAATATCTTTCCTTCCAAGCATCAAATAAATTTATAAGAGTAAGCAGTAACTCAGTAGTCAAACAGAACAAGAAGTAACATGAGCATCATAAAAAAGCAAGGAAGAAAAAAAGTACAAACAATGAAGGACAGCCTAAATATTCAAGAGCATCTGGAGTCATCAGAAAAATGGTCATATAAAGAACTCAAGGAATACCTTAGACAGATGTAATGGAACATTAAAGAGGATACGAGACAACAAAAACAAACAGTGAAAGAACGCATTGAAAATGAATTACATAAACAGATAAAATAAGAAATTAAGCATCTTTATCAGGAGATAGAGATTATTAGAAAAATCAAACAATAATTCTAGAAATGAAGGAAATGATAAACCAAATTAAAAACTCAATTGAGAGTATCACTAACAGAGTGGAGCAAGTAGAAGACAGAATGTCAGATAATGAAGACAAAATATATCATCTTGAAAAAACTCTATCCAAGAAAGAAATGCTGTAAAAAATTATGAGAAAACATCCAAGAGATATGGGATAACATTAAAAAAACAAACTTATGAGTCATCCCGAAAGAGGAAGGTACAGAGATTCAAACCAAGGGAATGAGTAACCTGCTGAATGAAATAATTAGAGAAAACTTTCCAAAAATAAAAATGGAAACAGATAAACAAATTGTAGATGCTTACAGGACACTGAGCACACAAAATCACAGTAGACCAATGCCAAGACACATTGTTATGAAGATATCCAATATACAAAACAAAGAGAAAATATTAAAACCTACCAGAGAAAAGAGGCAGATTACAATCAGGGGTAAAACAAAAAGGTTAACAATGGTTTTTTTTTTTTTTTTTTATCACAGATGCTGGAAGTGAGAAGATCCTGGAACAACGTACTTCAAACACTGAAAGACAATGGATGCCAACCAAGAATTATGTATCCAGCAAAATTAAGCTTAATGTAAGACAACAAAATAAAAATATTTCATGATAAACAAAAGCTAAAAGAATTTGCAGCCAGAAAACCAGCATTGCAAAGCATCTTGAGCAAAACACTACACGAGGAAGAAATGAAAATCAACAATGTAAACCATCAGTGGGAAGTGCCTCAGTAATGACAGAGGGCGGGAAAAGCTAATCATGGAGAAACAAACTAATTTAAAAAAAAGATATAAGCAAACATGGGTGGCAGTACAAACCATATATTAATAGTAACTCTAAACGTTAATGGCTTAAACTCTCCAATAAAGTGACATAGGCTTGTAACTTGAATTAAAAAAAAACAAATCCAACAATATGTTGCCTCCAGGGGACACATCTGAATGGAAAAGACATACACAAGCTGAAGGTGAAAGATTGGGAAAATTTATACCATGCACACAGTCCTCGTAACCAAGCAGGGGTGGCCATCCTCCTATAGAATAAAATCGACCTCAAGACTAATTTAATCAAAAGGGATAAGGAAGGACATTATATACTGTTAAAAGAAACCATTCACTGACAAGACATAACAATTATCAATATTCACGCAGCAAATAATGGTGCTGCGACGTTCATTAAACAAATTCTCCTCAAGTTCAAGAATCAAATAGACCACAGTACAATAATTATGGGTGACTTCAACTCACGTCTCTCACCATTGGACAGATCCTCCAAACAAAAGTTGAATAAAGAAACTATAGAACTCAATATCACAATCAATACCCTAGACTTAAGTGACATATATAGAATATATCAACCATCATCAAGTGGATATACTTTTTTCTCAGCAGCACATGGATCCTTCTCAAAAATAGACCATATGTTTTGCCATAGGGCAACCCTCAGTAAATATAAAGGGGAGGAGAAAATACCATGAATTTTTTGTGATCATAATGGAATGAAACTGGAAACCAATGATAAAAGAAAAAAGAAAAAATCATACATTACATGCAAAATGAACAATATGTTACTGAATGATCAATGGGTTACAGAAGACATAAAGGAGGAAATCAAAAAATTCTTAGAGATAAATGAAAATACAGACACAACATATCAGATTCTATGGGACAAAATGAAAGAAGTTTTAAGAGGTAAATTCATCTCCTGGAGGTCATTCCTCAAAAAAAGAAAGAAAAAAAAACAACAAATAAATGAGCTCACACTTTATCTCAAAGCCCTAGAAAAGGAAGAGCAAAACAACAGCAAATGTAGCAGAAGGCAAGAAATTATTAAAATCAGAGCGAAATTGAAACAAAAGAAACTATTGAAAAAATTAACAAAACTAAAAGTTGGTTCTTCAAAAAGATAAATAAGATTGACAGACCCTTAGCCATGCTAATGAAGAGAAGAAGAGAGAGAACTCAAATTACTAACATACGGGATGAAAAAGGCAATATCACAACAGATGCAACATAAATACAGAAGAAAATTAGAAATTATTTGGAAACCTGTATTCCAATAAAATAAAAAATAGTGAAGACATCGATAAATTTCTTAAGTCATATGATTTGCCCACACTGAGTCATAAGGGAACACACAATTTAAACAGACCAATATCAATGGATGAAGTAGAAGAAGCAATCAAAAGACTACCAACCAAGAAAAGCCCAGGACCCGTTGGGTATACAGCAGAGTTTTACAAAACCTTTAAAGAAGAATTAATACCATTACTTTTCAAGTTATTCAGGAAATAGAAAAACTGGGAGCTCTGCCAAATTCGTTCTATGAGGACAACATCACCCTGATTCTGAAACCAGACAAAGACACCTCAAAGAAAGAAAACTACAGACAAATATCTCTGATGAACCTAGATGCAAAAATCCTCATTAAAATTTTGGCGAATTGGATACAAAGGCACATCAAAAAAATTGTGCACCATGATCAACTAGGATTCATCCCTGGGATGCAAGGCTGGTTCAATATATGGAAATTAATAAATGTTATTCACAACATCATTGGACTTAAAGATAAGAACCATATGATCATCTCGATAGACGCAGAAAAAACATTCAACAAAGTAGAGCATTCCTTTATGTTCAAAACATTTTAAAAACTAGGGATAACAGGAACTTACCTCGACATTGTAAAAGCTATCTATGTTAAGCCTCAGGTTAGCATCATTCTGAATGGAGAAAAATTGAAGGCATTCCCTTTAAAATCTGGAACAAGACAGGGATGTCCTCTATCACCACTTCTATTCAATATAGTTCTCGAAAAACTGGCCAGAGCAAGTAGAGAGATGAAAGACATTAAAGGCATAAAAATAGGAAAAGAAGAACTTAACTTATCACTATTTGCAGATGACATGTTTCTATACATAGAAGACCCAAAAGGGTCTACAGAAAAAACTACTAGAACTAATAAATGAATGCAGCAATGTGGCAGGATAGAAAATCAACATGCATAAATCAAAGGCATTTCTGTATATTAGCGACAAAACTTCTGAAACAAAAATGAGTCAAAACACTGCATTCCCAATTTCCTCAAAATAATTAAATACTTGGGAATCAACCTAACAAAAGAGGTGAAAGATTTATATAATGCAAACTACAGAACCCTAAAAAGAGAAATAGAATAAGATCTTAGAAGATGGAAAAATATACCCCGTTCATGGATAGGAAGAACTAACATCATCAATATGGCTATATTACCAAAAGTTCTCTACAGGTTTAATGCAATGCCAATCAAAATCCCAAAGGAATTTTTTGTAGAAATAGATAAAGCAATTATGAAATTCAAATGGAAAAATAAAAGACCCAGAATAGCAAAAGCAATTCTATGCAGGAAGTGTGAATCTGGCAGTATAGCAATACCAGATTTCAAACTATATTACAGAGCAATTATAATAAAAACAGCATGGTACTGGTACCAAAACAGGCGGGTGGACCAATGGTACAGAATGGAGGACACAGAGACTAATCCAAAAAGCTACAACTATCTTATAGTTGATAAAAGAGCTAATGGCCTGCAATGGAGGAAGGATGGCATCTTCATCAAATGGTGTTGGGTAAACTGGAAATCCATATGCAACAAAATGAAACTGAATCCCCTCCTCTCGCCCTGCACAAAAGTTAACTCAAAGTGGATCAAGGAGCTAGATTCAAATCAGAGTCTCTGCGTCTGATAGAAGAAAAAGTTGGATCAGATCTACATATTGTGTGGTCAGGCTCCAAATTCCTTAATAGGACACCCATAGAAGAAGAGTTAATAACAAGAATCAAGAAATGGGACTTACTTAAACTGAATTTTTTTTTTTCTCAGAAAGAGAAACAATAAGAGAGGTAAATATGGAGCCTACATCATGGGAACAAATTTTTAGTCCTCACCCTTCACATGGAGCCCTAATGTCTAGAGTATACAAAGTATACAAAGAACTCAGAAAATTAGACAATAATATAACCAATAACCCAATGGGCCAAGGACCTGAACAGAAACTTCTCAGAGGAGGACATAGAATCAATTAACAAGTACATGAAAAAATGCTCTCCATTTCTAGCAAATAAAAACCACCCTAAAATACCATCTCAATCCAGTGAGATTGGCAGCCATAATGAAGTCAAACAACAACAAGTGCTTGCGAGGATGTGAGGAAAAGGGTACTCTTGTACATTGCTCGTGGGACTGAAACTGGTGCAGCCAATTTGGAAAGGAGTATGGAGACTCCTGTGAAAGCTTGGAATGGAAGCACCATTTGACCCAGCTATTGCCCTTCTTGGACTATTCCCTGAAGACCTTAAAAGAGCGTACTACAGTGATACTGCCACATCGATTTTCATAGCAGCACAATTCACAATTGCTACACTGTGGAACCAACCCAGATGCCCTTCAATAGATGAATGGATAAAAAAAAGTGACCTTTGTATACTATGGAGGATTACGCAGCACTAAAATATGACAAAATCATGGAATTTGCAGGGAAATGCATGGCAATAGAGAAGATTATGCTTAGTGAAGCTAGCCAATCCCTAAAAAACAAATACCAAATATCTTCTTTGATATAATGAGAGCAACTAAGAACAGAGCAGGGAGGAAGAGCATGAAGAAAAGATTAACATTAAGCAGAAACATGAGGTGGGAGGGAAAGGGAGAGAAGAGGGAAATTGCATGGTAATGGAGAGAGACCCTTATTCTTACACAAAATTACATATAAGAGGTTGTGGGAAAATAAACAACGAGAGAAATGAATTAGAGTAGGTATGGTAGAGAGAAAAGATGGGAAGAGAAGGGAGGGGGTATAGTAGAGTATAGGAAAGGTAGCAGAATACAACATTAACTAATAGGGCATTATGTAAAAATATGGATGTGTAACTGATGTGATTCTTCAATCTGTATTTGGAGTAAAAATGGGAGTTCATAACCCACTTGAATCTAATGTATGAAATATGATATGTCAAGAGCTTTGTAATGTTTTGAGCAACCAATAAAAAAAGTAGTGATATATATGCCAATAGAAATTTATCATGAAATATATATAATCAACAGATTGAAAAATATTAATTTTACTGAACATGAAATTATGAATAATGTTATTCAACTAGGAAGCTCACCCATAGGTTGAATTTTCAGTTCCAACAGCGTTTAGGAGGAGTGATCTCTTCTCTCAATTTGCATCTGCAAATTCAGCCACCGCACAAGTGTATACGAGTGATATCAGGTAGGATTCTATATGTGCATATAAAAATACATGTGCTGAATTGGCTACAGAGAAAGGGAGACAGGGATTCATATATTTGTTAATTTTAAAAACACATGTAGAACTATTTCAACAAAAAATTGACTATATTTATAACTCCTACAAAATATAATGCAAAAGGCAATTCCAACTATACACCATGCCTCCTCTGAACTGCTTGTATTTCTATTCTTTTTGGGTTATTTTTCACCATCATATTAGGATCATAATTCAGAGTCTAGTAGGGTATGGGTTAGTGTCAGGGATTCAGTATTTCAAAATAAAAATTGAAAAATGAATCCAGTGTGTGTGTAAATATGTGCTACACAAAAATCTTCCCACTCACATCCAGAACAATGCCTTGACATTACCTTCACCCAAGTAAGACACAATTAAAGTAGAAAAGTGTGAAAATCTATGAATACCTATATTTAATGGAATATGCTCGGGAGTTCACAACCTTGGAGGTGGTAGAGGCATTTCCAAAAGTAAAGGACAGGGTAAACACTCCACAAACAAAGAGCTCTGCTGGCCTAAGACTTCTTGGAATACGGCTTCTGAGGTTGGGCACTTGAAATATATGTTGTTGTCATGAGCTTTGGCTTCCTTTGTTGTGAGACCATAAAAGCTGGGTCTGCATCTATGTGACCTGGAAGACATGATTTCTTATATTTCAATGAACATGAGGCAGCAGTGCTCAATTTTCTCTTTGTAGGTAAACTGTGTCCACTGGAGGCTAAGTGTCTCCCGGTGGGGAAATTGAAGACATTTGATCATCCTCCAATTTTCGTGGTGTTTCTTGCTGCTACACTGGGAATTTGGTACTTGCTTCACACAATATAAGAAGTTCATCTGGGATACAGTGCTGGAGGGTGTTCTGTCACGTGGGGTGGGTTAGCATCTGCAGGAGAATGTACCATCCAGGCTTCTATCCCACATAGCTTGTCCCAATAACCATAGCAACCTGATTATGAACATTGCCCTGAAACCTCTCCATATAACAAGATGCCTTTACATACAAGGGAATGGGGGCTGCGCCATATCAGTCACAAGCCATTTGTAAGCCGATAGCCGATCCACATGGCCCCACCATGATGTTTCATCACATACCTGCCCACCACTGCTCTAGGCCCACTACTCAGCAGGCTCCAAATTCCTGGCATCTCGTATTCTACACCATTTTCATGAAACCCAGTCAAACAAGGCACTTTCTGGTATACACATGATCAGCAACAGGACATCCAACGTTTCTGCAGTGCCACGTGGTCATGGGAATTTCCAAAATTTTATGGTATTTATCTAGCAAGTTTTCAAGGATGAAGTTAGAGGCACTGTGGGTTTCAATTCATTCAGGAACCGTTAAGTGTTGAGAAAGCTCATTTCAATGAATGCTCTGGAGAACTCTAAAGTCAAGGCTTCTCAAAGAGTTGCCAACAGGTCACATGAAGCCAGGCCAATTGACGTCTACAATGTGAGGTCCATGTGTGTTTTGACTCTCAACTATGGCTACCAAGTCTTTCAGAATAAAATCATGTGATATTCTGGCTGAGATTCCCAGGCCTCTGTGGAAAGCCACCCTGGGCCTAGATCTCAGTTTCCAAGAGTGAGTCTCATGCGTGGCCTCCTAAAATCCCAACACAATTCATGGCAATACTTCTCTGAGGTCAGTTCCATAACTCAGTCTCTAAGGGTAAATCATACCAGAGTTCAAGCCCAGGTGGACCCAGTCATCCCTTTCAACTGCCACAAAAATGACCAAAATTAAAATGAAATCACTCCCACAGGGCCATAATCTTCTTCCTTGTAGACACTCATCATAACCTCTAGCTGGAGGTTTCAATGAGCACAAGGTAGTGTCCAAAATAAGCTCACTTGCCCCTCATTTGCCTAAAAACATGGTGGCCTGAACACTATTCCTGTGAACCAGGAGTGATCAAATATTGCTGCTGTTAAAGTGTTCCGCTTCTCCAATTTGAGGCCTACTGGCTGAAGCCTATAAATTCTTGATGTGATTTGGAGTCATGAGAAAAAAAAAGCACATATGGGCTAGCCTCTGCAGGGATTTCAAAGACTCATTTGACCCAAAGGATCCCTATTCTCACTTGATGGTGGTCAGGAACATAAAACAAGAAGGCAAAAATATTCATCCACAATGACTTCTCTTTTTGTCATTTTGGTTTTGAAATCACATGGGATCTTTCTTTAGATCCATCAGGTGCTGAGAATCTAAGCCACAACCTCATTCAAGGTCAAGAGGCTGAATCAGACACATTCCATTCCAAAGCAATTAAGCAAAGAGCCACAGGTGATGTCCATTCATTTCCATATGAAAACAGTCTTCTTAAGGCTACACAACAGGGTGGCCTGAGGCAAAGACTTTCCTGACATTCAGGGTAATATAAACAGAAGTAAGCAAATGACCCAAAGAAGGGTTTCTCCACTGAGACTTTACTGGTCACACTGATATCTGATTTTTCTGAGATGCTCCCATTCCCTTAAGCTATCCAGTACATGGCCATGTCACAGAGCCTTGTGGTGTTACATATCTGGGACTCAAAACCATGAGCCTATTCTGGAGAGTGGCTGGAAAACACGAAGAAAACAGGAACTTAAGAAGATAGTAGATGTTGCCCATCCATAAGGCAAGCTGCAGTCCATTCATCAATTGGGCAGTAAGAATGCGGGGAAGCTTTCAACTAGAGACAACACATCCATTGATGCATTGTCTTTTCTAATGTCTACAACAACGGATACAGTGGAATACACAGACATAGAAACACTCACCATGTCAAACGACTTACTAGAAATAGTCCACTCCAAATCAAACAAACCACCTTTCCTAGCTATTCTCAGAACATCAGAAAAAAACACAAACTCACACCTACAATGGCAAAGGCAATTCTCTCCCCCAAGTAGGTCTGTGATTATCCGGAGTGTCTTCTGACTGGTGGGCCATATTATGTTCCCCAAAAATGTCCTGTCCTGTTTCAGTCCTGGTCTCCTTGGCCAATTCTGTGAAGTTGTCAGGAGCCAGTGGTTCGCCACTACCTACTTTCTCAGGAAAGGCCCCTCTTCAGAGCTCTGCTGGAATTTGGCCATCCTCACATCAGTAGGTACCAAGAAAGACTGACTATGTCTTTGGGAAAAGCAAACAAGTTAGCCCACTGGGACTCGGAGTCAGACTGACTCTGGGTGCCTGGCTTCCTGGATCCCAAGTTCAGAGAATTACATCACCAAGGAAGTGAAGTGAGGTCACTTCTTTCAGGAACTGAATATGGTCACTGCCTCGGTAACCACTTTGTCCTAACAGTTGCTTCCAAGGTTCCCATGAGATGGAGGCTGCCCCAACATCCTGTGACACATTCAGAAGTTAGAATGGTATATCAACCATAGGCACCCGGGAACAGCTTTCCACACAGGCCTGGATTGGTCCATCTTCTCTACTTTAAGAAGACAGAGGCTGATTCAGACACATCAATTCACCCTGACCAGGTTGTTTGCCATGGAAGATGACTATTGCTCTCTCAGGTCCTACATAGCTGCCTACATATTCTCCAAGGATCATTTCTCCATGGATCTTTTAGGTTCTCAGCAGGTGGAAGATCATCTACATTCCTATATTGTAAGACCCACTCTGTCCCTGCTCTTCTGTACGTTATATTGAAGGAACAGTGTATAGTTAAGGTTAATAATAGGTTTGATTTGGGTTATGAATCATTCTGCGGGATGAATAATGGCATTGGCAACCTGTGATATTTATAAGAGTATATATGTGAAATATAACTATGAAAGCAGAAATCTAGGTAAGATTTGAATCCAGAAGGGCACTGGGGACTTGAGTGGGATACTTAGCTTTGAGTTATGTGCTGCACAGATGTCTCAAATAAATCAATATACACTGGCATCGGACCTTGTACTTTGGATGATTGAATGTTGAAAAGAACATCCAGTCAAAAAGCGATAGTCGGTAGGATTAGGAAGGTAGTCTGTAGGTTTAGAAAGAAGAGTGAGTATAGGATTTGGACCAAAAGTTCTTTAGCAATAGGGTTTCGGGTAGAGAGTGTATGTAAATGTCAGTACATGTGAAGAGTCAGTCACAATGATGAACTGGGGAAATCATGTAGGAAAGCAGATATCAATAGAGACATTAGGAAATCAAGCAAAGTATAAATTGTGTGATAGGGTTAGACATTTTCAACAGGTTTGAGGTTGAATAGATAATCTTAGGAAGAAACAAACATGTAGTCACCAATAGGATTGATATTTGAGAGCATTAGGCAACCTGGACATGGATGTTTTTAGTAATCCATGCTCACTTTCTATTTAGGCTTTGGTACAATTGTAAGTGTGACCTTTGCTTTTGGTGTCCAGAATATTTCTGTGATAAAATGTGTATGTAGATCAGGTGACATGAGTATTTCTTCCACCATTTCTTGGAGCAATATTTTGAAGACTTATAAATTAGTATGGTCGTACAAAGATGTGTACCCTGTTTCTATGAATATACACATAATGCATGAATAGACCATACTGTGAATAAATAATATAACTGGATCCACTTTAAATAATGGATTGAATAGATATCTGAAAATATATAAGAAATGTTATATTGATATAAAATCATTCATTCCAACCAGTTATATATCTAATGATCATCTTAGGGTTATGGTTTATCATGAAGGGTTTGTGAGTTTTGTTTCAAAATTGATTATGGAAATCGAAAAAAATGTATTTGGAAAAAAAGTCTCATGAATAGACCACTGAAGAAACGTAGAGAAATTCATGTGTTCTGGAGCAGGAAGTGATTGAAAGTGAAACAAATGCCTATAAATTTGTTAACTAGTGAATAAAATATATATTCTATGATGTACATAAACTGAAGGAATAGTAATGTACCAGTGTGGAATAAAAATTAACGTCAAAATACACATCATGTTCCATAGTAACCTACATGCATTGATGTTAAACTGGGTCAGTTAATGTAGACATATTAGGATTTGTATGCACCTTTCACTGAAGTTAGTTTTCAGTACAAGGAAACAAATATGTATTTCGGGTGGATGAATATTTCTAAGAATAATCTTGTGAAAAGTTGATTATTAATCCACATACATGAACATGAATGAATTTAGGGATTGTATATAAGACACATATATTTCATATTTTTAACAATCTGGAGAATATATATATATATATATATACACACACACACACACACACACACACACACAAACACACGAACAGAGACATTAATAAGTAGCAATATATATGCCAATCGAAATTCATCATGAAATATATATCATAAAGATGCAAAAACATTCATTTTACTGAACATGGGTTTATGTATAATGTTGTTCTACTGGGAAGCTCACCCATAGGTTGAATTTTCAGTTCCAACAGGGTTTAGGAGGAGTGGTCACTTCTCACACTTTGTATCTGCTAAGTCATGTAACTCACAAGAATGTACGTGTGATATCACGCAGGATTCTATTTGTGCATATAAAAATACTTGTGCTGAATAGGCTCCAGAGAATGGGAGACAGTAATTCACATATTTGTTAACTTTGAAAACACATGGAGAACTATTTCAATTAAAAATTGACTAAATTTATAACACCTACGCTTTATCATGCAAATGGCAAGTCGAACTCTGAACTGCATGTACTTATGTACTGTTTGGGTTATTTTTCTCCATCATATTAGGATTAGTAGTCAGAGTCTAGTAGAATATGGGTTAGTGTCAGGGATTCAGAATTTCGAATGGAAAATAGGAAAATTAATCCAATGTGTATGCAAATATGTGCTACAACAAATCTTCCCAGTCTCATCCAGAACCATGCCTTGACATTACCTTCGCCCCAAGTAAGACACAATTAGAGGAGAAGAGTTACAAAATCTGTGATTACATTTTTGGAATGGAAAATGCTCAAGAGTGCACAAACTTGGAGGTGGAATAGGAGTTTCCAAAAATAAGGACAGGGTACACACTCCACAAACATGGAGCTCTGCTTGCCTAAAACTTTTTGAGAAACTGCCACTGAGGTTGGGCACTGAAATATAGGTTGTTGTCACGAGTTAAGCTTCCTTTGTAGTGAGACCCTCAAAGCTGGGTCTGCATCTATGTGACCAGGAGGACAAAGTTTCTTATTTTACAATGAACACGAGGCAGAAGTGCTGAATTCTCTCTTTGTAGGTAAACTGTGGCCACTGGGGCTTAGTGTCTCCAAGTGTGGACTGTGAAGCCATATGGTCATCCTCCATTTCGTGGTGTTTCTTCCTGCTGCACTGGGAGTTTGGTATTTGCTTCACGAAATACAAGGAGTTCAACTGCGACAAAGTGCAAGAGGGAGTTCTGTCACGTGTGGTGGGTCAGGGTCTGCAGGATGATACAAGAACCAGGCTTCTATCCCACATAGCTTGACCCCTTGACCATAGCAACCTGATTCTGAACAATATCCTGAAATCGCTCCATATAACAAGTTGCCTTTACACAGAAGGTTCTGCTGGCTGTGCCATGTCAGTCACAAGCCATTTGGAAGCCAATGGCAGATCCACATGGCCCCACCACAGATGTTTTATCACATACCTGCCCAA
This sequence comes from Callospermophilus lateralis, assembly GCF_048772815.1. Lineage (NCBI taxonomy): Eukaryota > Metazoa > Chordata > Mammalia > Rodentia > Sciuridae > Callospermophilus > Callospermophilus lateralis. The sequence goes on from NW_027511666.1 coordinate 178,461, forward strand.
CACTGCTCTAGGCCCACTACTCAACAGAGTCCAACTTACTGACATCTCTGTTCTACACCATTTACATGAAACCCAGTAAAACAAGACACTGAAATATTCATGACCAGCAACAGGTCATCCAAAGTTTCTCCAGTGCCACCTGGTGATGGGAATTTCAAAAATTTCATGGCATTTATCTAGCCATTTTTCAAGGATGAAGTTGGAGGCACTGTGAGTTTCAATTCATTCAGGAACCATTAAATGGTTAGGAAGCTCATTTCAATGAAAGCTCTTGAGAACACTCACAGGTAAGGCTTCCCAAAGAATGGTGAAAAGATCACATGATGTTTAGCTCATTTAGCTCTACAATGTGAGGTCCATATGAGTTTTGACTCTCAACGATGGGTGCCAAGTCTTTCAGAATAAAATCATGTGGTATCCTGGCTGAGAGGCCCAGTGCTCTGTGGAAAGCCACCCTGGGCCTAGAACTCAGTTTCCAAGGGCGACACTCATGCCTGGCTTCCTAAAATCTCAACACTATTCATGGCAATACTTCTCTGAGTTCAGTTGCAGAACTCAGTCTCTAAGGAAATCACACCAGAGTTCAAGCACATGTGGACCAAGTCATCTCTTCTAACCGCCACCCAAATGACCACAATTTAAACCAAAACACTCCAACGTGGCGCTCATCTTCTTCCATATAGACACACATAATAACCTGTGGCTAGAGTTTTCCATGAGGGGCACAGCTCAAGTCCGTGTCCAAAATAAGCTCTCTTGCACCTAAATTGCCCAATTCAGGGTGGCATGGACACCCTTCTTGTGAACCAGGAGAGATCAAATAGGCCTCCCATTAATACTGCTCCACTTCTTCAATTTGAGGTCAACTGACTGTGGGGTTTGGATTCTTTATGTAAATTGGAGTCTTGAGAAAACCCAAGCAACCATGGGCTAGCCTCTGCAGGGCTTTGAAGATCTCATTTGACCCAAAGGATCCCTATTCTGACTTGATGGAGTTCAGGAAAGTTACAGAGGAAGGCGAGAGACTTCATCCACAAGGACTGCTCTGTGGCCATTTTGGTCTTGGATGTACACATGGGATCTTTCTTTATATCCATCAGAAGGTGAGAATCTAAGCCACAGCCTCACACAGGGCAAATAGGCTGATTCAGACACATCCTCTCCAAAGCAATTAAGCAAAGAACCACAGGTAATACCCATTCATTTCCATTTGAAAACTGTTTTCTTCAGGCTTCACAAAGTGGTGGCCTGAGGAAAAGACCTTCCTGACATTCAGGGCAACAGAAGATTAGGTAATCAAAAGGCCCCAAGCAGGGTTTCTCCACTGAGACTTTACTGGTAACACTGATATCTGAGTTTTCTGAGATGCTCGCCATTCCCTTTAGCTATCTAGTACATGGTCATTTCAAAGAGCTTCGTGCTTGTACATATCTTAAACACAAAACCATGAGCCTATTCTGGAGAGTGGCCAGAATTCAGGAAGAAAACAGGATCTTAGAAAGATAGTAAGTGTTGCCCATCAATAAGGCAAGCTGCAGTCCATTAATAAATTGGGAAGGATGAATGCTGGGAAGCTTTCTAGCTGACAGGACATATTCATTGATGCATTCTCTCTTCTAATGTCTACAACCACGGGCACAGTGGGATACACTGACATAGAAACACTCGAGTTGTCAAACGACTTACTAGAAACCGTTCACTCCAAAAAAAAACAAACCTTCTTTCATACCTATTCTCAGAACATGAGACAAAACCACAAACTCACACCCACATCACAAAGGCACCTCCTTCCCCCATGTAGGTCTGTGACTATCCGGAGAGTCCTCTGACTGGTGGGCCATACTATGTTCCAGGAAATGGCCTGTTCTTTCTCAAATCTGGTCTTTTTGGCCAACTCTGTGAAGTTTTTAGGATCCAGTGGTGAGCCAATGCCTGCTTTCTCAGGAAAGCCCCCTCTTCATAGCTTTTCTTGCATTTGGCCATCCTCACATCAGTAGGTCCCAAGAAAGACTGAGTCTGTCCTTGGTAAATCAAAATAAGTTTGACAACTGGGACTGGGACTGGGACTGGCTCTGGGTGCCAGGCTTCCTGGATTCCAAGTTCAGAGAGTTACATCACCATAGAAGTTAGGTGAGGTCACTTTCTTTAGGAACTGAATGAGGTCACTGCCTTGACAACAACTTTGTCCTAACAGTTGCTTCCAAGGTTCCCATGAGAAGGAGGCTGCCCCTACTTTCTGTGACACTTTCACAAGTTAGAATGGTATGTCACCCATTGGCACGCAGGAGCAGCTCTCAACACATCCCTGCTTTGGTCCATCTTCTCTACATTAAGAAGAGAGTGGCTGATTCAGACACATCCCTTCATCATGAGCAGGTTGTTTGCCATGGAAGACTTTTGCTCTCTCAGGTCCTTCATAGTTGACTACATCTTCTCCAGGGATCATTTCTTCAAGGACCTTTGAGGTTCTCAGCAGGTGGAAGATCCTCTATATTCCTGTATTTTAAGACCAACTCTGTCCCCGCTCTTCTGTAAAATTAGATTGAGAGAACAGTGTATGGTTAGGGTTAATAACAGGTTCAATTTGGGTGAGAAAAGAAACTACATGGTTGAGCAAACAGGGTCCTACAGTTAACAATAATATGAGAATTATTAATGGGCCAGCCTGGGTGGATAAAAGTGTAGTTAAATAGGTGGACTATGTGAACCAAGACTCAAACCTCCCTTTGGGGGCCTCTGTCTTTCTTTGACACTCTTCAAGTAATTTTCTTAATTTACTCATAGATTCTTTTACAACTCCAGTATTGTCAGCATAAAAAACATCATTCTTTCCTCAATGCAAGCAAAAAGGCACCCTTCTCTCATGAAGAGGAGGTCCAACACTCGCCTGCTCTGTAAACAACTTCAGAGAGAGAGAGGTTAAAATTCCTGTAAAGCTGTGATGTCGGTTTTTAATGTTTTTAAGCTTTGGTCTATTTCTGCTTCTAATTGTGTCTTTGTTGTGTCTCATGGACTAGGGCAGTTGTTCCTGTGCCCACCCCTTCAGCAACTATTATTCCTAATAGGATGGCTAAAGTGAGGGATACAGGTTCCTGGTGGAACCGGGTTGTATGTCCCCCCTATTTGATCTTTAAATGAACCTGCGTCCTGATAGAGCACTCTGGAAAACATCTGCATCATTACATAATTAATCGCAACTATTGACCACTTTATGAAAACATAAATAATGTTAAAGTGTATAGAATTATACTGTTGTAGAGACGGACAAGGAAAGGCACCTAAGATAGCACCAAAGACAGGAAAGGAGTTTTATTTGTTTGCATCCGTATTGAGAGGGCATTGCTTCTGTTGTAATCAATTAATCCCCTGAACCCCAAGTTTTGGTAGTTTTAGTATTTGTACCCAACATGTAAGGGAAGGGGCTCAGAAGTTCACAGTCTGCAGAAATTCACACAAATCAGTTTTTGTTTCTGTTTTTTTTTTCCTCTGTTCTGTGCACGTTAACTTTTCAATTACACCTTGGAATGGGAGAGCTTTTTTGTCTCTTTTTTTTCCTCCTTGCCAGCTGTCACCATGGAGCCCAGTTGGTAACTTTTTTATCTTAGAAATGTAGCAATCTCTCTGAAGCCCCAGCTCAAGGCCAGAGTCCTTGTTCACATATTTTGTGAAAAACTGGTAAGGCGATGTCTAGCTTAGGGGTGGTGATTTTTCCAGCCAGTGGCCAAGTAGAACAGGGCAACATGAAGAGTGGAAGTTTATCTCCATTGAACTTTTTCAGAGGAACTCTTTTGCTGAAAGCCCTAAAGTAAGCCTTGGTAAAGACTTCTGGAGAAGGTCATTTAAGACATTTCTGTGGACCTGGTACAGAGGGGGATGACAGGGAAGGCGATGCTTAGAGCAGCTCCGTGGATCTGAGAATGAGGAAGGAGAGATGCCAAAGAATAATGGGAAAGGGGTTTGGGATTTTCCTAGAACAAAAACTTGAGCAGTAGAACAGGTAGAGCAGAGGGGAAGACGGGAGTGAGTATTCCAAAAAGCCTGTGAGGGACTTTAAATTCTTAGAAACCTGTTTTCAGTGATGACAAATCAACTTTAAAGGTCATTTTCATTACATCTTGGATAGGGGTCTGAGGGCTCTTCTCAGCTGGTTTGAGCTTTGGCTAAGCTTGCTAGAGGACTTGGTGGGACCTAGTGCAGACACTGACAGGAAAAGAGAGGAGTGGGTGGAGGGGTACCTCGGTACCTGCTTCCTCAGCAAGGGGGCAATGTTCTGAGATCCAGCGGAGGTTTGGGTTTTTGATCTAGTAATTGGAGGGGAGAAATCAGGTTGTTGAGGTGGGAGTGAAAGCAGAGAGTCTAGAGCAGAAGGCTGAGGGTGAGGAACTATTGGGGAAGCATAGTACAGGATGTGAGCGAAGGAGGAAAAAGGATTCCACATAGGAGAATTTCCCCCTTTTGAGCACTTGCCGAAGTTAAAAATGTCATGCAGAATTTGAGGATCTAGAGAACCCTCTGGGGGCCATAGTTTTTGGTTGTCTAATTGGTAATATGGCCAATGCTGTGTACTGAATTTGATGAGGAGTTTGGGTTCCACAAGGCAGCCCCTGTATGCTCACATCCCCATGACTTACACAAGAAGTCGGCTTTTCCCCCACACAGCGATGGCTGTTTGTTGCTTTGATAGTCTGCCAGGCATACATAGTAATATAGGCTAGCCAACCTGCATCTGGCTCGCGTGTCCCTGCATCCATAATGTTTGTTTCAATTATCTATGGTACGGAAGGGATTTAATGGAATTTTAGTGAGATCGTCTTCATCAGGCATGTCTCAATAGGAAAGACCTATACCGAGCTGAAAAATGTCTGGGTGGAGAGATAGTCACCAGGTCCCTAAGGGGGCCGTTAAGGTCTCTTTAATGGTTCTATTTATTTTTTCTACCTGTCCTGAGTTCTGGGGTATATAAGCATAATGTAACTTCCAATTAATCCACAGGGTCCTGGTTAACACCTGACTTACCTGGGCCATGAAAACCAGTCCATTATCAGTCCATTAGGCATATCGTATCTTGGAAAAATATCTTTCAGGATCTTCTTGAAAACCATTTGTGCCGTTTTTTTTTTTTTTTTTTTTTGGTTTTTTTTTTTTTTTTTTGTGTGTGTGTGTAAGGCTTCAATCCATCCTGAAAATGTATCTACAAAGACTAGGAGATATTTAAATCCATACCTTGCTGGCTTAATTTTAGTAATGTCCACTTCCCAGAATTGTCCTGGTCTGGTTCCTCATAGGTGCTTTCCTCTAGGAAACTTGGAAGGGTAAGCATTACCCAATTGACGGACCCGACAGGCTTTTGTTACCCGTTCAGTTATTTCCTTTCACTGTGAGTTGGTTAGTGGAAAACTCTGTTCTTAATCTTACAGTAATGCCTGCAGTTTCTTTGAACCAAGGTGAGTGAGTTGATGTACATTTTTTAACGTAGTGTAGGGCTTGCTCTAATTGCAGGCTGAGCTCAGTGAAGTTGAGGCGTTCAGTGTCAGTGTCCTTAGATGTTATCAAAAACTTCCTGGTCCTCAGGGTTTCATTGGAATTGGGCATCTTCCTTTAACAGCGGGTATAATGGAGCAGCTAAGGACGCAAACCCAGGCATCCATAACCTGCAAAAGCCAGCAGTCCCAAGAAATTCTCTGAGTTGTCTGCTGTAAGATGGGGGTGGTATCTACATAATGGTTTGTTTTCTGGGCTCAGTGAGCCATCGTTTACTGCCCCTAAGGGAATAGCCCAGGAAGATTACTTCATGCTAGCAAATTTGGGCCTTTTTGGTCGAAACTCTATACCCGAGTTGAGCAAGCTCATATAATAGTGCTTGGGTCCCAGACTCACAGTTTTCCTTGGTGTTGGCTGCCAGTAGCAGGACATCCACGTATTGAAGCTGGGTAAATTCAGGGTGCGTAGTTCTGAAGTTGTTGAGATTTCTGTGGAGGGCTTCATCAAAGAGAGTGGGGGAGTTTTTGAACCCCTGTGGGAGTCTAGTCCAAGTTAGTTGACCAGACGTTTTGGTTTTTGGGTCTACCCACCAGAAAGCAAACAGCAACTGACTATCTTTATGCAGAGGCAAGCAAAAGAAAGCATCTTTTAAGTTCAGAACAGTATATAATTTCCCCTCAGGGTTCAGAGTGCTAAGCAGATTGTACCGATTAGGTACCGTGGGGTGAATGTCCTGCCCTCTTTTGTTGATCTCTCTTAGCTCTTTAATGGGGCGATAGTTCCCGGTCCCTGGCTTTTTTTTTTCTAGTAGCAGGGGAGTGTTCCAGGCCAATTGACAGGGCCTTAGGACCCCTAATGCCAGATATTTCTGAATATGGGGCCTTATCCCACCTTTAGTTTTTTTGCTTAGAGGATATTATTTGACATTGACTGGGGAGACTGAGGTTTTTAACTCCACTGTTATTGGAGATTGTTTCACGGCCAGGCCTAACCCAGCAGTTTTTGCCCAGGCATCTGGGTAATCTGTTATCCATTTTTGGGGTAGCTTGCCTGTTTGATCAGACTTGGGGCATGTGAATGGTGGATGTTCATCTTCTACTAATATAGTTAAAGCCGTGACTATAGGAGTTTTTGCTGAAGTATTTAGAAATTTCATTTGGGGGCCTTCATGGTTTAAAGTTATTTTGGCCCGGAGCTTGATGAGCAGATCTCTGCCCATCAATGGGTCCAGGCATTCTGGGATTCCTAGGAAGGAGTGATGGATTTTTCCTTTCCCCAGGTCCATGGTCCTCTTAGTTGTCTAAGCCTGATATTTACTGTCATCATCCCTTTGAACTAGAGACCTTTTATTTGATAGAGGGCCCAATGGGGCCTTAAGGGCTGAGTATACTGCTCCTGTATTCACATCAAAGTTTACTGGAGTCCCCTCCACTTCAAAAGTTACCCTGAGCTAGGGGATGGGTTCTGAGCCCTGACTTTCTTAGTCATCCTCCAGAGTCAGAATGGCCAGCTGGCGTGGCTGTCTCTTTATAGGGAACTCTATGGCCCAGTATCCTTTTTCTTTAGAGTAGGCACACTGATCTGAGGCCAGGGGTGGCCTCTGGCATGGGCCCTTCCTGTCACACTATGTCTTAATTTCTGGCCTCTTTCTTGTTGTGATCAGGACCTTAGTCAATGACTTAGTCTGTCTTTTGGTTCTCTCATCCTCCCTTTGCTCCCTTTCTTTCTCCCTGTTTCTCTCTTATAGTATACTTTCTTGGCTTCTTTGACAAAATCTCTCTTTTAATTTTTTTTTTAATATCCATGGCAGCTTGCTCAATTAAGGCCATCGTGACAGATGCCTTTTAATCTGCTGCCTGAGGATCGAAAGGAGTATATCTCTTATATGCCTCCATGATTCTCTCTAGAAACATAAATGGAGATTCATCAGGCCTTTGAATAATTTCTCTTACCATGGCCAAATTAGTTGGTCACCCAGCGGCCACTTGGAGACCCGCTGTTAGAGCCTGGCAATAATTGAACAGATGCTCCCTATCTTCAAAGGTGTTGGGGTCCCAGTTGGGTGGGTTTAAGGAGAAGCCAGCTTTGATTATGTTGGGAAGATGTGTTGGTCGCCCATCAGGTCTGAGGATATTTTTTTCTACATTCCAGGAGATTTTTCTCTCATTGCTCTGTCATGAAGAGAGTCGCTAGGTGGTGTTGGCAGTCACCTCAAGTAGGCAGGTGTGAAAACGTCGGTGAGTTCTCTGAGTTCTTTTAGCCGGGCCAGCTTCCTCCAGGGTAGGAGGGGCTGTGTGTGCCGCGGGACAGTCATCTGGATGACGCTGGGCCAGCCTAGCTTCCTCGAATGGTGGAGAGGCTGAGTCAGCAGAAGGGGAATCACTTAGAGGGTGTTAGGGGTTGGGAGACGAGGGCAGATGATAAGGAGGGGGTGGTGAGTCCAGTAGAGTCTTGAGACTCAGGGAGAACAGAGGGTGGAGGAGGAGGAGCAGAGAGGTTGAGATAGAATCGTGGGGGAAGGAGTAGGAGCAGGTGCAGGGACAAGGAAAGGCTTGACCCATGGAGGAGATTTGTAGAGGTACTGACAAGTTAAGATATATGGCTGTTGATCTGGATGTCTATGTGGCACCTGCTGAAAGACAATATCTCGGACTTTTCAAATAAGTGCGAAGTTGAAAGATCCTTCTAGGAGCCATCCGACTGCAATGGTGGGTCATTCTGAGACACAGAATCTGCCAGGTCTGGCGTTTTACTGAAAAAGAAAGATTCTGAGCCCTTAAGCAGATTTTGGTCCAGTGATTAAGGGTCAGGGACAGAGGCATTGAAATGATCTGTCCCATAATGAAATATACACAGACACTGAAAGCAAGGACACACAACACAGACAAGACAAGACAATAAAGACAGGCAATGGACGTCCAATACTGAGACCAGGACTGACTAGTCGGGAAAACCTGAAGGGCTGGCAATACCGAATCAGAAACAAAATATCACTGAGTCAAGGAGACTATTGTTCCACGATTTCCCGAGTCTATCCCCCAGGGACATGGCCTGTGGCTCTGTGACATGTGTGTCAGCCACCATGGGAGAGAGCTCACGCTCTTTACCAATAGCCGTTTTGCCATACCCTAACCTGAAGCCTGAAACGAGAAAAATGGGCCTTATTTACCCCCAGAGGAGCCCGTTGGGGGTATTTTGTCTGCAGCTTCCGGATCTTGCTAGGGCCACCAGATGTAAAGGTTGGGCGAGCATCTGCGGCAGAGACCACTAAGAGACTGTCTCATGCAACAGCAAAGGGTTTATTGGGAGTCCGGCATGAAGGGCTCAGAGATCACTTGAACAGAGCAGAGAGCCCTGAGAACAGCTTAAGAAATGGTTATATATTTTTCTTGGAGAGGGAAGGGAGAGAAATTTATTGATGGGTAATGGCGAGTGTCAGTTTGCGAGCAACTGGTTGATGGAGTACATTCTGCAGTTTGGCAGTTTGGGACAGCACATTCTGGGAACAAGAATAGTAAACAGTTCTCAAGATTTCAATGGTGTTTTGTTAAGCATACAGAAAAACAGGAAATGACAAGTATCTATTTTATTAACCTTTCAATATAAATATGAAAACAGAAATCTAGTTAAGATTTGAAGTCCAGAAGTTCATTTGGCCCTTGATTGGTATACTTAGCATTGAATTACGTTCTGTAGAGATGTCCCAGAAATATGGATATACAATGTCATAGGACCTTGTACCTTCTCGGAGGTCAGTTCCAAAACACAGTCTCTAAGGGGAATCACACCAAAGTGCAAGCCAAGTTGGACCCAGTTATCTCTTCCAACTTCCACACAAATGACCGCAGTTAAAACCAAAACACTCTCACATGACACTCATCTTCTTCCATATAGACACTCATCATAACTTCTGGCAGGAGGATTCCATGAGAGGCGCAGCACAAGACAGTGTCCCAAGTAAGCTCCCTTTCCCCTCATTTACCAAAAGTCAGGGTGGCCTGGACACCCTTCCTGTGAACCAGGAGTGATCAAATATGCCTGCCGTTAACACAGCTCTGTTCTCCAATTTGAGGCCTACTGACTGTCGGTTTAGATTCTTTATTTGAATTGGATTCATAAGAAAACCCAAGAACCTATGGGCTAGCATCTGCAGGGCTTTGAATAACTCATTTGACCCATTGGATCATTATTCTCACTTGAGGGAGGTTAAGAACCTTATGGAGGAATGCGAGAGACTTCATCCACAATGACTGATTTTTGGCCATTTTGATTTGGATCCACACATGGGATCTTTCTTACGATCCATCAGGTGCTGAGAATCTAAGCTCTAGGCTCACACAGGGCCAAAGGGCTGATTCAGACACATCCCTTTCCAAAGGAATTAAGCAAACAGCCACAGGTGATGCCCATTCATTTTCGTTTGAAAACTCTTTTCTTCAGGAATCTCGAAGGCGTGGCCTGAGGCAAAGACCTTCCTGACATTCAGGGCAACAGAACAATAGGTAATAAAAAGGCTAATTGCAGGGTTTCTCCACTGAGACTATCCTGGTCACACTGGTATCTGAGTTTTCTGAGATTCTTGCCAATTCCTTCAGCTATCCAGTACATGTCCATGTCACGGTGCTTGGAGGTGCTACATATCGTGGACACAAAAGCATGAGTCTATTCTGGAGAGTGGCCAGAATTCAGGAAGAAAACAGGAACTTAGGAAGATAGCCGGTGTTGCCCATTGATAAGGCAAGCCCTAGAGTATTCATTAATTGGGCAGGATGAATGCTGGGAAGCTTTCTAATAGACAGGAAACATCCATTGATGCATTCTCTTTTCTAATGTCTACAACCACGGACACAGTGGGATACACAGACATAGAAACACTCGCCTTGTCCAACAACTTACTAGAAACAGTTCACTCCAAACCAAACAAACCGACTTTCCTACCTATTCTCTGAACATGAGACAAAACCACAAACACACATCCACACCCACAAAGTCACCTCCTTCCCCCAAGTAGGTATCTCACTCTCCAGAGTGTCCTCTGACTGCTGGGTCATACTGTGTTCCCCCGATATGGCCTGTCCTGTTTCAGATCTGGTCTCCTTGTCCAACTCTGTGAAGTGGTCAGGAGCCAGCTGTGAGCCACTACCTGCTTTTTCAAAAAGGCCCCTCTTCAGAGTTTTCCTGGCAGTTGGCCATCCTCACATCAGTAGGTACCAAGAAAGACTGACTCTGTCCTTGCTAAATCGAAGCAAGTGAGACCACTAGGACTGGGACTGGGATTTGCTCTGTGTGCCTGGCTTCCTGGATCCCAAGTTCAGAGAGTTCCATTACCAAGGAAGTGAGGTGAGGTCGCATCCTTCAGAAACTGAATGAGGTCACTGCCTTGGCAACCACTTTGTCCAAACAGTTGCTTCCAAGAGTACCATGAAAAGGAGGCTGACCCTACATTCTGTGGCACTTTCGCAAATTAGGATGGTATATCAACCATAGGCACCAAGGAACAGCTCTCCACTCAGGCCTGGTTTGGTCCATCTTCTCTATATTAGGAAGAGAGCCTTTAGTCCCCGGAGCATTGCAGTGAACCTCTGCACTAAAACTATTAGCAAGCACCTGATGGAGGAGGCCTCCATAGATAAGTGGCGCCTTTATAACATCTGATATCCGGTTAAGGGAGATCTCTTCTGATGACAGAGATGTGGCCTGGGGAGGCTCACATATACTCCTGTCCAGGACAGTAACAAGAATCGTTCTGTCCTCTGTTCTGTTCTGTAGGAAATTCCTCTGGAAGTGTAGAGAGGTGCCGACAGGCACGCACGCGCTCCTACCCTGGAGCTTTAGCAAGATGTTGCACTGTACCACTGTTTTTCTGTTTAGGCGCCGGGTTTCTGTTTTTCTTTTTGTGTGTGTGTGTGTGTGTGTGTTTTGTTCTGCGTTCTATTTTTTTTTTTGTTTGTTTGTTTGCTTTTGTTCATTTTGTTGTGTGATTTTGGTTGTAAAAACTTAAGGATATTGGACGTGAAAATGGGTAATAAAGAGAGTAAGCCTGACACCCGTTTGAACTGTGTTTTAAGGAACTGCGATGAACTTTACCCCCCTTTGTTTAGCAGGATGATAGAAGCCCCTAGCTGGCTGCCTGGAGCACAACCATTGCAGAGGGCAATGCCTGCTGGGGACCTAAGAACTGAGTATCTCCCAGGTTAACAAGTGAAACTCCTTTAAAACCCCTTGTCCCTCCAGATCAAGAGAGTCACAACATTTGGCAGAGTCCCCTGTGTTTCTCCTTTGTTAGCAAAGCAATTAGCCTCCCCTTTTCTTTTAGTCAGAACCCATTCCTCATTATTTAATTGGTATAAATTGGCTTCTAGGTCAGGAACCGAACTTTAAGTTACAAATTTGGTACCCCCCCCCCCGCCCCAGAACTTTGTGAGAGCTGTCTACTGAAATGTTAGGAGATGGAGCTTGCTTGGGGTGGAACTGAACCAGAGGAGCTAATCCTGTAAGTAAAAGGAGGGACTGAGGGACCCCCAGCAGCTGCCAAAGCCCTGTTGATTTAGGGAATACCCTCCTTCCTTCCGTGCACTGTAAGGATTATGCCACCTCTGTCTTGTTAAAAAAGAGAAAAAGAAAAAGGGGACACTAAATTCAGTAAAGTCACCATATAGACACTTTATTTTACATTTCAGGTTGCCCCTCTGTTAAAACATCTGGTCCCCCCTGTGGTGCCTCTGGTGTAGTAGATTTTTTCTCTTATCTGCTCTGGTTTAAAGGATTCTGTCTGACAACCATAGTCTCTACCTCCTTTCTGTCTGTCTTGTGTCTTTGTTTCTGGTCCTTTAAGACATGTGCAATAATGTGTTGATATTATAAATTTTTTCTTGGGAATGATCTTAGCTGAATGTGTGTCTAAATGATGATGTTTTATCATAAAAAAACTGGTATCTGAATGGGTTTTTGAAGCATTGCACAATCTTGCAGTTAAAAGTCGGGTTTAGGTCATTGTTTAGTTTAAGATTTCAGGTAATTCATGCCAGAGAACTTAAATACTTAGGATGGAAAACTGAAGAACTCTACTTCCAAGTTGGCAAGTAACTTCCCAATCATTCACTTTTTTTTTTTTAACCAATTTTGAATTCGATAGCCAGAGAAAATGTCACTGTGTGTACCAGTGCATTAATTTGGACAAGGATAGTAAACCATAGTATGGTATCTGTTGACAAAATAAGGTGTAAAGACATAAAATTTAGTGAATTGTATCTTGAACTTGTATCATAATTTTCAACACCCCAACCGGAAAATTATGGTTAATATGCCTTAGGCCTGAGGTGTCTGCTCAGAATAGCAGTTTTTTTCCTGCTCCTTCCAGACCTCAGCCATGACTCATGTTGAAATGCAAATGACAAAAGCCTGCAAGCTTAGTAGGAGACTGATTTGATGCCTAACGGAAAAAAAAAGTAAATTGTATGGTATTTACTAATTACTGGCCAGTCATTTTTTCTAGGACTCTTATTGTTTTCCTTAGATACTTTATTATTTTTGAGCTCATGATTCTGAGCATACAGACCTAGGTTAATGTTTTTCTGATCAGTTCTATCTTTGACCAACTGTGGACTTTTTGAAACATTGCAATAGATATTTAACCTGTGAAAAACTACAAGGCCTTTCCTATTATTATGTGTGCACAATTTTGTTATGTGTTGTCTGTCTATATAGACATATATCCGTATATCATATATATGATACACAAATTAACATATATAAGGAGCGCTCATTAAAAAAAGCGCTCATAAAAACAAATTTTAAAAAGTGGATCCAAAGATCTTTAGTTCACATGGTTTAAATGTTTCAATTTAAATCGGATAAACAGATAAAAATAAATGTTTTTAAATTTAAGCTTACAAATTTTTCTAGGTGTTCAAAAATCTAATAAAATATTAATATCTACAAAACGTCTAATGTGCCTTGGTTCTAGAACATTTTCTTCAACATAAATATGGTTTACACTGTTCAATACATTTCTCTAATATTTTGATAAATAAGTAAAGTAAATTTGATATGGGATTACTCATTCGTGAGTACTTTTGTTAGAAATCTGATTCATTTACTAAGGTCTGTATAAGTTTTTACTAAACTCTATATAAGGTTTTAAAAATCAGTCATGTGTTAATGAGACAAAAATTTTTTGTAACATAAGTTTACCCATAACATTGTGTATATTAAGTTTTATTTTTTCTAGAGCAAGGAACCATAAAAATTAAAAAAACTTATTAAATCAGAACTGTTATTTTAGAGCATTGTACTGCCATTTCTTTAAAAGCTAAACTTGGTTAATGTAGAAACATCAATGTAATTGTGATGCTATTAATGTTTTCATATCTTACAGGTATGCAAGTCTGTAAGGTAGAAACTTTAAAAGAGCATTATATCAAGCTGGTGTTCTGAAGTTGTATGGTATAAAAATATATTGGAGATTTATTTACCTGTTATCAATAAGATATGTAAAGTTTTATGTTACTTTTTACATTGTGGAACAATTTAAATGTATTTTTAAGTTAATGAGAGCCTAATCTATGTAAAAGTTGAAAACTTTCAGGCTTTCTTTAATTCATGTTTTAAATGTGATATCATATGGTGTTAGCTAATGTTCATGAGACCACAAACAATTTATGTAAACTTTGTCAATGTTGCTTTTAATTTTTACTTTTTAATAAAAACAACCCCATACCATTATTGTCATCTGGTAATAACAAAAGGGTAATCAAAGCAATATAAACAAATACTTTAGGATTATACTCCTAAACAAAAACACCTAAAAAAACAAAACTGCCTTCTCAATAATTCATGACTTCATTGATCATTTCTAGTTAGAGACACTTGGTAGCAGAGTAATATTATCTCCTTTTGGTACACAGTGACCCAGTTCTGTTCTTTACTTTGATTTAAATCAATTTCTTCTGCATCATCTGATGAGAGGTTCATATACTTCTTAAAACCAATGATTGAGCCCTCAACCTGCACATTCACTTGCTCATAGAGCCAAACCTGAAATTGGGAACTATTTTGCAAGTGTCTGAAGATGAAGTTGATGGGTTACACCTTCACTGTCTGTACATTTTGACCTTGGCCACAGTACACTAAAATGGAAGTTCACAAACACCACAATGACCTAGAGGCTCCTCACATAGAAACTTACAGATCTGGTATACTGTTTTCTAGAAACCCTTCCAAATTATAAAGTAATTCTAATAATCCATGTTTATCATAATTTTTCCTACCAAAAACCAATCCTGAGTATGAACTATTAGTTTCTTAAGGAGTAGATCTTCCCAGACCCCCAAACAAAAAAAAAATAAAATCAGCTTTAGAACTAAAATGCTTAAGATTTATAAAGAGCCCTGCCTTACCTGAGATAAGGCTGTGTGTCCCATCTTACTATATGTGAGAATGACTATGAAACAAGTACGTCAGATAATATTTCTTTAAAGTTATGTTAAAAACATAAAAAATGTCAAGATTCTTAAGATCTCAAACAGGGGATATAATGTAATACTCAGCCAAAAAATTTAGGGTAGCTATTACACGAACTAAGTATTTTTACTTTTGTTAATTTTAGTTGAAATTTTCTTATAAGTTATCTAAAGATTCCCTGTTAGTGTTTTACAAATGTGTTGCTTTAAGAACACAACATGGGTTTATTCAAGATAATAAGTCATCACCTACAATACAGACAGAATTATACAGATCCCAATTAATAAAAAGATAATTATAAAGTTATAGACATTAAAGTCCAGTACTCTTAATATAAGGCTGTTAAAATTAATTTGCTGGATGTTTAAGATTAGGATTTAAAATTAAAGTTAAATGAAAAGGGCCAAGAAAACCAATATTTGGCTCTTACCCTCTGAGTCAATCTGAATCCAGGGAACAGGGGACTTCTCTAAAGAGCTTTGCAACTCTGAGCCACATAACCTCCTGATCAGGGAGATTAATGAGACCACTGGAGAACAGAAAGCCAATCAGTGCATTTGTTATGAAGAGGAGAGTCATCAGAGAAAGGAGATATCCCTGATGCTTCTGAGGGAAGATAAATGGTCAAGCAAGACCTGGACCCACCTAGCGCAAATGGCACTAGCAGAATTGAAAATGTGCTCTCATTTTTCCAGAATTGACTCCCATAAAGCTCAGCTGACTGTTAACAATAGATAGAAACAAAAATCCGTTTGACTGCTTCATCTTAAACACTTTGGAAAGACAGTTAAGACGAAAATTCAGCCATTCCTGGGCATTTTAAATAATAATAATAATAATAATAATAATAATAATAATAATAATAATAATATTTTAAGGTATGCACTTTATTTTAGCCTCCCAAAATAAGTAAGACTGGAGGCTACAAAGAAGGATTCTCAGACAGGAATGCCTGATACTTATAAAAAGAGACTATCAAGAAGAGCTGCCACAGGCAGAAATTTTTAATTTAAGGCCTGCAGATATTCCTAACCAACACAGGTAGGCTTGGTGTTTGCTAGTACGATTATCCAGCCCTGAGTAACAGAATTAAAGGTTTCTCTATTAGACGCAGAGGTCATACTAGAAAAAGGATTTTACAAGATCAGATGACATTACATTGTTAAACTGTATCTTATGGGGAAGGACAACTGTAACACTAAAAGTTAAATATTAATTTGATAGTCCTGATAACTGGGGATATTAAAGACTGGTGAGGGAACTTCTATACAGTAACATGTTCCGGCTGCTGCAACATTTATTCAGTACTCATGGTTTTTGTTTCTCTCATAGAAGAACCCATCCCCAGATGACTTTACAACCTGCTTTTCCCCAACCAGACTTCAATCCGAAATGACTTCTAAAAGGTAACTCATGTCCCCCAACTGACTTATAAAAGGCAACTCATGTCCCTCACGCCATGCCCACTCACTTCACCCTGTCTCAGGTCAGAAGAAGAAATAATGATTGACGCCACTCTTCTTACAACAATGGAGAGAAAGATAAGTAGACTATCAATATAAGTAATTAATTAAGTCTGGTAAAATCAGGGAGATCGGTTTTGGGTGAGTTCTAAAAATTTGGAGAATCTTACCTGAGGGATTAAAATTTCCTCAGTGCTCTTCCCCTAATCTATTAAAGATTTGAAAGGGACACAGAGAAAAGGGGGAAATGATAGACCCAACCTGATCTTTTATTAAAATTGAGAGCCATCTTGCCACAAAGCCATGAAAAGGTAATTTTGGCTTTACCATAAATTACTTCAAATTCTGAACCTGCTTGAAATGCCTGCCCGTGCCTTGAACTCACGCATGCCCGGCTCTCTGACCAGATAGCAGCCCTCTCTGAAACTTTAGTGACACATCATAAATATTTGCCTTCTCTGGCCAGACAACATCCCTCTCTGAGGCTCTAATTTTCCTCTGAATTCTGATGTAGGGACAGCAAAAAAAACCTAAACTACCATTAGTGTGATGCTTGTCAGAGTTCTGTTATCTGTAACACCCCTTTTGTGTAACTTTCTGGGCTATAAAGCTGGGCTGTAGGAAAGCTGGGGTTGCTGTCTTGTTCCGGCTGTTTTGGGAGGGGAGACAGCATGAAAGGTAGAAATAATAAGATTAATTTAATATGATTTTAATTAGAGTCAGTGGTCTTTTCTTGTGTCGTGGTCTAACAATTAACACTCCAAAAACATGGAGCTCTGACGGCCTAAAGACTTCTTGAGGAACTTCCTCTGAGGTTGGGCACTTGAAATATATGTTGTTGTAAGGAGCTTTAGCTTCCTTTCTAGTGAGACCATCAAAGATGGGTTTGAATCTATGTGACCTGGAGGACATGGTTTCTTGTATTGTAATGAACATAAGGCAGCAGTGCTTAATTTTCTCTTTGTAGGTAAACTGTGGCCACTGGGTGCTAAGTGTCTCCCCATGTGGACTGTGAAGCCATTTTTTCATCCTCCACTTTTCGTGGTGTTTCGTGCTGCTCCACTGGGAGTTTGGTATTTGCTTCATGAAATACAAAGAGTTCAACTGGGACCCAGTTTTGGAGGGAGTTCTGTCACTTGTGGTGGGTCAGGGTCTGCAGGAGAATGCAACAACCAGGTTATATCTCACAGAGCTTGCCCCCTTGTACATAGAAATCTGACTCTGAACTTTGCCCTGGAACCTCTCCATGTAACAAGATGCCTTTACATAGAAGGTTCTGCTGGATGCACAATGTCAGTCACAAGCCATTTGGAAGGCAATGGCAAATCCTCATGGCCACACCACAGATGTATTATCACACACCTGCCCACCACTGCAATAGGCCCACTACTCAGCAGGCTCCAACTTACTGGCATCTTTGTTCTACACCATTTTCATGAAACCCGGTCAATCATGGCATTCTCTTGTACACTAATGATAAGCAACAAGACATCCAAAGGTTCTCTAGTGCCACCTGATTATTGGAATTTCAAAAATTTCATTGTATTTATCTAGCCATTTTTCATGGATGAAGTTGGAGACACTGTGGGTTTCAGTTCATTCAGGAACCATTAAATGGTGAGGAAGCTCATTTCAATGAAAGCTCTGGAGAACTCTCACAGGCAAGTCTTCCCATAGAGTCTTCAAAAGGTCACATGAAGCCAGGCCCATTGAGGTCTTCAATGTGACGTCCAAGGGTGTTCTGATTCTCAACTATGGCTGCCAAATCTTTCAGAATAAAATCATGTGATATCCTAGCTGAGATTCCAAGGCTCTGTGGAAAGCCACCCTGTCCTTGATCTCAGTTTCCAAGGGCGAATCCCATGCGTGGTCTCCTAAAATCTGAACACAGTTCATGGCAATATTTCTCTGAGATCAGTTCCAGAACTCAGACTTTAAGGGGAATCACACCAGAGTTCAAGCCCATGTAGACCCAGTCATCACTTCCAACCGCCACACAAATGACCACAATTAAAACCAAAGCACTCCCACAAGGCCCTCATCTTCTTCCATATAGACACTCATCATAACCTGTGGTTCGAGGTTTCCATGAGGGGATCAGTCCAAGACAGTGTACAAAATAACCTCCCTTGCCCCTCATTTGCCTAAAGTCAGGGTTGCCTGGACACCCTTCCTGAGAACCAGGAGTGATCAAATAGGCCTGCCATAAATACTGCTCTGCTTCCCGAATTTGAGGCCTACTGACTCTCGGGTATATATTCTTTATGTGAATTGGAATCATGAGAAAACCCAAGCACCTATGGGCTATCTTCTGCAGGGTTTGAAGAACTCATTTGACACAAAGGTTCCCTATTTTCAATTGATGGAGGTCAGGAACCTTACAGAGGAAGGCGAGAGACTTCGTCCACAATGACTGCTTTTTTGGCCATTTTGGTTTTGGAAGCACACATGTAATCTTTCTTTAGATCCATCAGGTTCTGAGAATCTATGCAACAGCCTCACACATTGCCACGAGTCTGATGCAGACACATCCCTTTCCAAAGCAATTAAGCAAAGAGCTACAGGTGATGCCCATTAATTTCCATTGAAAACCATTTTTTCAGGCTTCACAAAGGGGTGGACTGAGACAAAGACGTTTCTGACATTCAGGGCAACAGAACAATAGGTAAGCAAATGGCCCAAAGCAGGGTTTCTCGAATGATATCTGAGTTTTCTGAGATGATCCCATTCCCTTCAGCTATCCAGTACGTGGCCATGTCACAGAGCCTGGAGGTGGTACATATTGTGGACACCAAACCATGAGCCTATTCTGGAGAGTGGCCCAAATTCAAGAAGAAAACAGGAACTTAGGAAGATAGTAGTTGTTGCCCATCTATAAGGCAAGCCACAGTCCATATATAAATTGGGCAGGATGAATGCTGTGAAGCTTTCTACAAGACAGGAAACATCCATTGATGCATTCTCTTTTCTAATATCTACAACCACACATACAGTGGGATAAACAGACATAAAAACACTCGCCTTATCAAAAGACTTACTAGAAACGATCCAATCTAAACCAAACAAAGCGACTTTCCTACCTATTCCCAGATCATGAGACAAAACCACAAACTCACACGCACACCCACAAAGTCACCGCCTTCCCCCAAGTAGGTCTGTAACTATCCGGAGTGTCCTCTGACTGATGGGCCATACTATGTTCCCCCAAAATGGGCTATCCTATCTCAGATCTGGTCTCCTTGCCAACAATGTGAAGTTGTCAGGTGCCTGTGGTGAGCCACTACCTGCTTTCTCAGGAAAGGCCCCTCTTCAGAGCTCTCTTGGCATTTGGCCATCTTCACATCAGTAGTTACCAAGAAAGACTGACTCTGTTCTTGGTAAATCCAATCATGTGAGACCACTGGGACTGGGACTGGGACTGCCTCTGGGTGCCTGGCTTTTTGGATCCCAAGTTCAGAGAGTTCCATCACCAAGAAAGTGATGTAGGTCACTTCCATCTGGAACTGAATGAGGTCACTGCCTAGGCAATCACTTTTTCCTAACATTTGCTTCCAAGTGTGCCAATAGATGGAGGCTGCCCCTACTTCCTGTGACACTTTCACAAGTTAGAATGGTATATCAAACATAGCACCCGGAAGCAGCTCTCCACACAGGCCTGGTTTGGTCCATCTTCTCTACATTAAGAAGAGATAGATTGCTTCAGACACACCCATTCATCCTGACCAGGTTGCTTGTCGTGGAAGATGACTTTTGCTCTCTCAGGTCCTTCATAGCTTCCTCTATCTTCCCCAGGGTTCATTTCTGAAAGGACCTTTGAGGTTCTCAGCAGGTGGAAGATCTCTTATGTTCCTGTATTGTAAGACCAACTCTGTCCCTGCTCTTCTGTAAAGTTAGATGGAGGGCAAAGAGTATGGTTAGGGTTAATAACATGTTTGATTTGGGTTAGGAATCATTCTGCTGGATGAATAATGGTATTGGGAACCTGCGATATTTGTAAGTATATATAGAGGTGAAATATATGTATGAAAACAGAAATCTAGGTAAGATTTGAAGCCCAGAAGGGCATTGGATCCTTGATTGGGATACTTAGCTTTGAATTATGTTCTGCACATGTGTCTCAGATAAATCTATACACAATGGTATAGGACCTTGTACTTGGATGATTCAATGTCGAAGAGAACATCCAGTCTAAAAAGGATAGTTGGTAGGATTAGGAAGATAGTTGGTAGAATTAGAAAAAAAGAGTGAGTATAGGATTTGAAAAAAAAGTTCTTTAGCAATAGGGTTTCAGGTAGAGAGAAAATGTAAATGTCAGCACATGTGAAGAGTTGGTCACAATGATGAATTGGGGAAAATATGTAGGAAAGCAGATATCAATAGAGACATAGGAAATCAGGCAAATGATAAAGTGATTGATTGGATTAGACATTTCCAGCAGGCTTGAAGTTGAATATATAATCTTAGGAAGAAACACATATGTAGTCACCAATAGGATTGACATTTGATAGCATTAGCCAACCTGGACACGGGTGATTTTTATAATCCATACTCATATTCCATTTAGGCTTTGGTACAATCGTAAGTGTGACTTTGCATTTTCTTGCCAGAATATTACTGTGATAAAATGTATATGTAGATCAGGTGACATAAGTATTTCTTGCACCATTTCTGGGAGCAATATTTTGAAGAGGTATAAATTAGTATTGGGGGCACAAATAGGTGTACCATGTGTGTATGAATATAGAGAGAATGATTGAATAGACCATACTGTGAATAAATAATATAACTTGTTCCAACTTTACAAATTGGAATAAATTAATATCTCAAAATACATAGCAAATCTTATATTGATATACATACATTCATTCCAACCAGTTATACATCTAATGGTAATATTAGGGTTGTAGTTTATCATAAATTCTGTGTGAGTTTTGCTTCAAAATTGATTATGGAAATCGAAAATAATGTGTTTGGAAAGAAGTCTCATGAAATGAGCAGTCAAAAACAAGTAGGAATATATGTGTTCTGAAGCAGGAAGTGATTGAATGTGTTACAAATGTCTTTAAATTTGTGAACTTGTGGATGAAATGTACATTTTATGATGTACAAAAACTGAAGAAATAGAAATGTACCAGTGTTGAATAAAATTGAACGTCAAAATACACATCATGTCCCATAGGAATCTACTAGCATTGATGTTAAAGTGGGTCAGTTACTGTAGAAATATAAGGATTTGTTTGCACCATTCACTGAAGTAAGTTTTCAGTACTAGAAAACAAATATGTATTTCAGGTGGATGAATGTTTCTGAAAATAATCTTATGAAAAGTTGATTATAAAACCACATACATGAACATTAGTGAATTTAGGGAGTGTATAATAAGACACATGTATTTCATATTTTGAAAAATCTAGAGTGTATATATATATATATATATATATATATATATATATATATATATACACACACAAATACATTGGAAAGTAGAAAATATATGCCAATCAAAATTCATCATAAAATATATATCATTCACAGATCAAAAAATATTAATTTTACTGAACATGGATTTATGTATAATGTTGCTCAACTAAAAAGCTCACTCATAGTTTGAATTTTCAGTTCCAAAAGCATTTAGGAGGAGTGATTTCTTCTCATACTTTCTATCTGCCAAGTTAGCCACCTCACAAAAATGTACGTGTATTCCAGGTAGGATTTTGTATGTGCATATAAAAATACATGTGCTGAATTGGCTACAGAAAATGGGAGACAGGAATTCACATGTGTGTTAACTTTAAAAACACATGGAGAACAATTTCAAGAAAAAAATTGACAAGATTTATAACTCCTACCCTATATCATGCAAAATGCAAGACCAACTATTCACCATGCCTCCTCTGAACTGCTTGTATTTCTATTCTGTTTGGGTTATTTTTCTCCATCATATTAGGATTAGTAGTCAGAGTCTAGTAGGGTATGGGTTAGTGTCAGAGTTTCAGTATTTCGAATGAAAAATTGCAAAATGTATCCAATGTGTATGTAAATATGTGCTACACAAAAATCTTCCCACTCTTATCCAGAACAATGTCTTGACAATACCTTCGCCCCAAGTAAGAAACAATTAGAGGAAAAGAGTTAGAAATTCCGTGAATACATATCTAGAATGAAAAACAATCAGGAGTTCACAATCTTGGAAGTGGTAGAGGAGTTTTCAAAAGTAAGGGACAGGGTAAACACTCCACAAAAATGGAATTCTGCTGGCCTAGAGACTTCTTGGGAAACTCTCTGTGAGGTTGGGCACTTGAAATATATGTTGTTGTCAGGAGCTTTAGCTTCCTTTCTAGTGAGACCATAAAAGCTGGGTCTGCATCTATGTGAACTGGTGGACATTGTTTCTTTTTTTCCCAATGAACATGAGGCAGCATTGCTGAATTCTCCCTTTGTAGGTATACTGTGGCCCCTGGGGGCTAAATGTCTCCCCATGTGGACTGTGAAGCCATATGGTCATCCTCTATTTTCGTGGTGTTTTTTGCTGCTGCACTGGAAGTTTGGTACTTGCTTCACGAAATACAAGAAGTTTAAATGGAACACAGTACGGGAGGGAGTTCTGTCACGTGTGGTGAGTCAGGGTCTGCAGGAGAATACAAGAACCAGGCTTCTATCCCACATAGCTTGCCCCCTTGACTATAGCAACCTGATTTTGATCAGCGTCCTGAAACCTCTCCATATAACAAGATGCCTTTACATATAAGGGTCTGCTGGTTTGACCATGTCAGTGACAAGCCATTTGGAAGCCAATGGCAGATCCACATGGCCCCACCACAGATGTTTTATCACACACCTGCCCACCATTGCTCTAGGCCCACTACTCAGCAGGATCCAACTTTCTGGCATCTCTGTTAAACACCATTTTAATGAAAACCAGTCAATCAAGGCACTGTCTGGTATACTCATTGTTGGAAAAAGTATAAACGGCAGCCATACCCCAGAGAAAAACCCCAACATGGCGCCTAAGGACTTCTTCTTCCTACCTTCTTCTTTTCTGAAGTGGCGCGAAAAGTTCCCGCCCGGGTGAACTCTCCCACTGGTGCCAATTTCAAATCTCTCTGGCGGGGAACCTTAGCCCCAATGAGAACTAACTCCTGGGCTCCGGAGCTGATATCTGAAAGAACTTGCCAATAAACGGGTTGCCTGCCATTTATCTAAGTCCTTTCATCTCCTCCTTAGTTCTATATAAGCACACAGCTTTTTGCAATAAAATTGGAATTCTCCCGGCGAAGTGCCTTTGAGTGGGGAGTTCTTTCATTCTGGTGCCCCGTTTGAGGATACGGGTGAGCTCTTTCCAACAAGAGCCCCGTCCCCCGTTCCGCCCAGACACTCCGTCCTGGTCCGCTCTTTTCAGACGCCAGCTTCCTGCACTCACCACTGATCTGATGTATGTAAGATTCCCCTGACCCCGGCTCGCCAACTTCCTTCGGGCTACCGCTAGTTTTGTGACCCTGATCGTCCAGCACACTCTAGACGCCCGGTAGGGGAGAGGGAATTCCTCCCACCAAGACCTTTACTGGTCACAGTGGACCCTCTAGTGATCCGTTTCCCTTTGGGGCATGAGGGTTCTGAGTTTACATGAGAGGCTCTGTGGTTTTTCCTCCTTTGCTGCCACTGCTGCTGCCGGCTAGATTTGCTGTTTCCTGCAGGGCTGCTGTGTCTGGCTGAAGCTGCCTCTCTGCTCAGGGAAAACTGAACTCCCGTCCTAGAACTGCATTCTGCTGGAGCTGGAGTTCTGTTTTCATTACTGACTTCTTCAGCTGCGTTCGAAAACTTTCCTGACGTCAGGTTGCCCATGGCTCCAAACCCATTGGGTCTTCCAGATCGCACTTCACTGGTGACGACCAGGTAGTACCCTCTGTATTTCCTCGCGACAGCTGGTCATTTTGGGGACACCCACGTGACCCCCATTCGCCCTGAATTTCCTGGAAGCCGTTCCAGCTCGGGTTTTCTCTTTGTCTCTCTCGCTTACTCTTATTCTCTCTCTCTCTCTCTCTCTCTCTCTCTCTCTCTCTCTCTCTCTCTCTTCCATCTCTCCCTGTGACAATGGGCACCTCTTCATCTGTACCTGAAGCCTCACCTCTCAAATGTTTAATAAAAAATCTGGCCACACTCTCCCTCACACCAGACATCAAGCCCAAACTTTTAATTAAATTCTGTACCCAAGATTGGCCTCCATATCCACTGGATAATGGCAATCATTGGCCTCCAGAAGGCTCCTTAGATCCAAACCTCCCCTGGGACCTTTTTAACTACTGCCAGCATCTGGAAAAGTGGGAGGGAGATTCCCTGCATTGAAGGTATTAGCCTTCCCACAGAGCACCTTGTCTCTGCTCCTCCTGCCCTCCCCCTCAGGTCCTCCTTGCTTGCAATCCCCTCTCTTTCCCTACTTCTACTTCTGACTTCACAGATTCTTCCTCATTCAACCCAGCAGATGAACCCCCACCTTCTCCCCAGCCCCATCTGCCCCTTCTCTTCTGCAATACCCTCCTCATCCTCTTCCTGATTCCATGGATCCTCAGCCTTCCATTTTATCCCCCTCCCCTCCGTCCTCTTCTGCCTGCTCCACTTCCTCCTCTTCCAAAGAGACACTCCCTTCCCCTCCCTCTCCTTCCTGTCCTCCGCCTGCCTCTCTCAGTCCTCCTTTTACCAGGTCTAAAGGACTCCTTCCCACCCCTAAGACAATCGCACCCCTTCGTGAGGTAGCTGGTCCCGAGGGTGTCATCAGAGTCCACGTGCCCTTCTTCAGGTCAGACATTACTCAGCTAGAGAGCAAGTTAGGCTCAATCACCACTAAACCCACCACTTACATTCGGGAGTTTCAATGGGTCCCTGCAAGCATATAGCCTCACTCATCATGACATATACATGCTCTTGGCGAATACACTTCTCCCCGAGGAAAGGCAATGGGTCTGGGAGCTAGCCCAAGCCCATGCTGATGAAAATCATAGGACCAATCCTGACCACCCCACGGGCTCTCATGCTGTCCCAGAGCAGGAACCCTATGGGATTACAACACCCCTGAAGGCTTACAGACTCATGACCTTTTTACATCCTGCCTCTTGGCGGGCCTGAAAAAGGTGACCCACAAGGCTGTTAACTTTAAAAAGGTGCAGGAGGTCATTCAAAGGAAGGAGGAAACACCTTCAGAATTCCTGGATAGACTAACCAAGGCCCTTCAAACAGTGCACATAACTCGACCCAGAAACCCCTGATGGCCGTCATCTCTTAATGACATATGTTCTGGCCCAAAATACTCTGACATTAAAGCCAAGCTTAAAAAGCTTGAACAGGGCCCTGCTACTCCTCAGACCGAAATCCTCGCTGTCTCTTTAAAGGTTTTTCATGGTAGAGAGGATGAAAGTGAATGCCATAGGCAGAGAGCTGAAAATGCCAAATTCCAAATGTTGGCCCAGGTCATTCAGAGAAGGCCATCACCACGCCGTCCCAATGTGACACCCCCTGGAGCTTGCTTCAAATGTGGTAAGGATTGTCCTTCGCCGAGAACACCCTACAACCCCTGCCCAACATGCCATCAAAGGAGACACCTGGGGGGCAGACTGCCCAACAACCCGGAAGGGAGGTTGGTCAGCCACCCGGCAACCCCAGCCTCTCCTGGGCTTGGCAGAGGAGGAATGATGGAGCCCTGGGCCTTCCCTCCAGACTATTACCATCAAGAATCAAGAACCTAGGGTCACCTTCCTGGTGGATGGACGCTTCATTACCTTCCTTTTGGATACTGGTGCCACTTTTTCGGTCTTGAGGGGAGTATTGGGGTTCTACCACACCCTCAAAAACTCCTATTGTCGTGGTAGGAGGTAAACATATTTTCCCTCAAAATCCCTTTTGTCCTTCACTCACTCCTTTCTCGTTATGAGCCATTGCCCCATTCCCCTTCTGGAAAGGGGCATACTCTCACTATTAAAAGTCACCATTCACATATCACCCCACACCTCTCCTACCTATCATTTCCTCATGATGTTCCTAGGGGCAGATACACCTGCTCCATGCACTCTCCCACGACTATCTAAACCAGTTAACCCTGAGTTTTGGGACACAACTACACCCTTTATGGCTAAATGCAGTCCTATTCATATTGTCTTACTGGACCCTTCAAGATATATTAGTCAACCATGATATCCACTCACAACCACAGCCTTCCTCGGATTAGAAGCCATCATCCAGGATTTATAATGAAAGGGGTATCTTAGGCCTACACACTCTCCTTTCAACACCCCCATTCTGGCAGTTAAGAAACCTAACGTGTCCTACAGGCTGGTTCTAGACCTTCCCCTTGTCTACTCCTCTGTGGTCCCCATCCACCCGCTAGTGTCCAACCCTTACACCCTCCTCTCTCAGATCCCTGCCACTACTACCCACTTCTTGGTTCTAAATTTGAAACATGCATTCTTTTCTATTCCCTTGTTCTCAGAATCTCAGGATATCTTTGCTTTTACTTGCACTTACTCTCACACCCGCCATTCTCATCAGCTTACCTGGACTGTCCTCCCACAGGGATTCAGGGATAGCACCCATCTCTTTGGCCAAGTTCTTGCCCAGGACTTCACATCCTTTCACCCGACCTGTCCTGACTCTACTCTCCTTCAATATGTCGATGACCTTCTTCTATGTAGTCCCTCTGGGAACACTCTCAATCCCACACTGCTCAGCTTCTTAATTTCCTAGCAGACAAGGGAAATAGGAAGTCTCCCCACAAGGCCCAGGTTTCCCAGTCTTCTGTCACCTTTCTTGGTTTTTGCCTTACACCCAGAAAAAAGGAAATAACACTGGATAGGAGGCAACTCCTCTCTGATCTTCCAGTGCCCCATACAAAAGCCAAAATACTATCATTCCTAGGACTAGCAGGTTATTTTAGGGCCTGGATCCCAAATTATTCTCTTCTATACAAATCCTGTATGAACTAGCAAAGGGACCCCCTAGTGAATTTCTTGCCTCCTCCCCAAACTACCACTTGCGCAGGCTTCAGCAACTTGTCTTAAAGGCACTTGCCCTTCACCTTCCTGATCTTTCAAGACCATTTCATGTATATGTCCATGAAAAAGGGAGGCAAGAACTTGGGGTCTTAGGTCAAAACTATGGGCCTACATTTGCACCTGTGGCATATTTGTCCAAGCAAATTGACCCTACCATCCGTGAGTGGGCCCCTTGCTTAAGAGCTCTGGCTGCTGGACAAATTTTACACAAAGAAGCCTCTAAGCTTACTTTTGGGGCCCCTTTAACTATCCACTCCCCACATCACTTGAAGGATCTTTTAGTTTATAAGGGCTTTCAAACCCTTCCTCCATCCAGAGTTCTGTCACTCCTCACTTCCTTTCTGGAAAACCCTAATATTACTTTCCTCCCCTGCTCTGCACAGAACCCTGCCTCACTGCTCTCAATGACTCCCACGTCTAACACACCAACTCATAATTGGTTGGAAACCTTAGATGATTTCCTCCCCTGTCATTCTTCCATTTCTGAGAGACTACTAGCCAAGCCTGACCTTATCTGGTTTACTGATGGCAGTTCCTTTAGGCAGAATTGCACTCATTACTTTGGATACACTGTAGTTTCAGCCACTGAGATTATAGAGGCCAAAGCTCTGCCTTCAGGAACTACCAACCAGCAGTCTGAACTTATAGTAGCCACTCGTGCCTGCCTTCTAGCACAAGGCAAATCCCTAACCCTTTATACTGATTCAAAATATGTCTTCCATATCTTATCCCATGCTGCAATATGAAAGGAGCGAGGCCTACTTACCACCAAAGGTAATGTGATCACTAATTCGGCTCTTATAACCAATCTGATAAAGGCCTCCCACTTACCCACCCAGGTGGGAGTTGTCCATTGTAGGTCTAATTAGAAGGACGTCTCTCTTATCACTGAGGGCAATGCCAAAGCTGACCAGGCGGAACAAATGGCTGCTACCACTTCCAATGATGGACCCCCTGGGGGACATATAATGGCCACTTTAGACAGCTCATCTGAAGCCCCTACTTCTTCCAGTAAGAAAAAGGATCTCTTCAAGTTCCTTCATACTCTATTCCTTTCCAATTCTCAGTCTTTGACCCTCTTTTTACAGAGCTTCTTCTCGCTCACCCTCTCTGACAAAGCCATGCTACAGAATATAGCCTCTAATTGTCAGATCTGTCAGTGGACCAACACTTATACTCCTTTAAGGCCCAAACCTTTTCCTTCCCACCAAGCCCGGGGACACATTCCCACTGCTGACTGGCAGGTAGACTTCACCAACATGCTCACAGTATGGCGCACTAAATACCTCCTTGTCTTTGTGGACACTTTCTCTGGTTGGATTGAGGCATTTCCCACTTCCAATAAAACGGCTTCCACTGTAGCTTTAATCTTACTGACAGACATCATCCCCAGGTTTGGTATGCCCACTTCTCTACAATATGACAATGGCCCTGAGTTTATTTCTAGAATCACACAAAAGGTCTCTCAAGCCCTCTCCTTCAAGTGGCATTTCCACTGTCCATATTATCCCCAAGCTTCAGGGAAAGTGGAAAGGGTAAATTGTACTCTAAAGGAAGTCCTTACCAAATTGACAATGGAATTAAACTTAGACTGGGTCAAACTCCTTCCCTTGGATTTGCTTCGAATCAGAGCTCTCCCTAAAAAACATCTTTACTGTCTCCCTTTGAGATAATGTATGGAAGACCTCTTATACCCCCTGGGTTGGTCATTTCACAAGGACCTCTCACCCAAGATTTGTCTTTGCCTCTTTTGTATCATCTCCGCTCGGAACTCTGGAAATATCAGGACTGGCTTCATCCGGACCCAGTGTCCTCTCCAAACACTCCTCCCTTAACACCTGGGAGTCTAGTATATTATAATACCCCAGAGGAGAAAGGGACTCTTGCCCTAAAATGGGAAGGCCCCTATCCTGTCATTCTCTGTACCCCCACTGCCGCCAAACTCTCCTTACCAGACAACCGTCTAACTTCCTGGATTCACATTTCCAGGTTGAAGCCATATCACCAGGAGGCCCCACCTGCTGACGACAGGACCAACCCATAGGAACTCCAAGAATCACCTCCTGAACCTCCCATTAACTCCTGCTCTCCACACTCATCTCACCCATTTAAGTTGCGGCTCACACGGTGTTCCATGCAGCCCAATTCCTCTTAAAAAAGTCACAATGGGCTCTCTCAACACCCTAATCTTCTGTAACTGCTTGTTTTTTGTGCTCTGCTTATTTTCTGTGCTCTATCGGGACTGGTCTTTACCCTCCTCTCCTACCATGTATTTATTCACTCTTCAGGAACGATACTCAGAACATGGCATGTAGAAGGTCCGTGCAGTGGATGCAACTACTTGCTTCATCCACAACTGCACCTCTATTTCCCTAAAATTGTCACCTTCAAGGACCTTCGTCCCTGGTAGCTGGAACTGGCTTTTCATTTGCTTCCTTTTTGATCAAACAAAAGACTATTGTCATTGGTGGCCTGAGATATATAATGGGTGCCCCTATTGGTCATGCAGGTTCCATGATGAACATGGTAGCTATTCTTACCACTCACTTGGTTACCCTAAAGTGTGGACTTCTAGTTACCTAAAGTGGGATAAAGTCTCTTTATCTGATAACAATGGATGGTATACTTTAGATATACCTGACCCCATGACCAAACGTTGGGACTATGTTGAGTTTGCTGTCTATGCTCGGACAACCTCAGCCAGACCCACAGGGTGGATGACAGTTGGCCGCACCCTGATTATGCCACCTAAGGCAACCATCCAGGTAGTCGAACACATTAAGGAGTCAGAATCAAAACTTTTAGATCTTATCCATAGCTCATCCACAAAGGATTCAGACCCTTCAACCCCCTCAGGTCCCCCTGACACATGGCTCAATTTGTTACACCAATCTCTTCGATTATTAAACTCCACCCCTCTTTCTGTGCCTGCTTCTCAGTGCTTTCTCTGTGCTTCACTTAGTCCCATTAGCGGCAGGAAATATTTCAGCAAAAACCTACAATTTCTCTAAGAATGGACAACCCCTACATGTGACACGTATCCCACTGTGGGAAAGTTATTTCACCAATACTTTATTTGCTTTCATCTGTTTCCACCTGCCAATAATGAATCCTTTACCCATTTGTTCCTTGAGCTTAAGCACCCAATCGAGCCCTGCATTTATGCAACCTGGACATTTCCTCTGGTGTAATGGGTCTTTAAGTACCTCAACGATCAATGTCTCTGGCACCTGTTTCTTGGTTACTGTAGTTCCTCAGCTGTCTTTGTATACTCCCACCGAATTCCGACAGTTGGCCCTACCTTCCTGAACCCGTAGGGCAGTCTTTCTGCCGGTTCTGGTAGGCCTCACTTTAACAACCTCAGTGGCGGGTCTCGGACTCTCTGGTGGAGCTATAGGTCATGCTCTATGGGCATTCAAAGACCTGCAACAAAAACTGCAGGAAGCACTCGATACCACTGCTGAGTCTCTGGCCTCCTTGCAGCGCCAGGTTACTTCATTGGCACAAGTGGCTTTACAGAACCAAAGGGCAATTGATCTTCTCACTGCAGAAAAAGTGGGTACATGCCTATTCCTCAGAGAGGAATGTTGCTCTTATGTTAATGAATCTGGGCTGATAGAAAAAAATGTTGTTAAATTGCAGAAATTATTGACCAAATTGCTCAAACCTAGCTCCTCCAATCCCATAACAGGGTTCTTCCAATCCTATCTTGCCATGTACTTACTACCTATCTTGGGGCCCCTTATTGGGATGCTCCCTTTTTTTGCTCTCTTGCCATGCATAATGAAGTTCCTTCAAACCCAACTGCAAAAAATTTCTAATCAAAATTTCAACCAGCTTTTGCTTAGGCACTACCATCCTCTGATGACCGATGAACCCCTAACATCTCCAAGAGAACAGTTCACTCAGTGATGAAGCTTACTACCAGGCACGATGGAATGCAACGTACATCAGACAGCGGGAGGCAACGAGCTTGGAGAACCTCTTAATCTGCCATCCTGGATTCATGAGTCTTTATGACCTTCTAAGCTTCCTCATGGCCCTTGGCCTCTTCTATGTCAGTCCCCCAACATGGAACTTCTGCCAAAAATTGACCTTTGCTTTAATTTTTATCTTCATTCTGTTTTTATTCGCTCTGATCTTCTTCAAGTGCTGGTGACGCCATGACCAGGCAACGCTTCCAGTATTTCCTAGAGTCTCTGTTACAGGACCAGTAGCTGATACCAACAATCTCCTCCATCCAGAACTGGTTTCATGCTATCGACAACTTGTGGCATCAGGGAACTTTCATAGACTTTACCCCTACTGAAGTAGCTATCTATACCACTGGCTTTTATTTCTGGCTGCCATGATATCCCCAGACCTGGCCCCCGAGCATTTGTCCACTTCCCTTTCTAGGCCCCAGAGCACCCCCACACAGCAGGCAGCAGCCAGAAATGACAAACAATGCCCCACTTTCTAAGAAAACAAAAAGGGAGGAATGTTAGGAAACGTATAAATAGCAGCCATACCCCAGAGAAAAACCCCAACATGGCACCTAAGGACTTCTTCTTCGTACCTTCTTCTTTTCTGCAGTGGCGTTAAAAGTCCCCGCCCTTGTTAACTCTGCAGCCAGCGCCAATTTCAAATCTCACTGGTGGGGAACCATAGCCCCAATGAGAATTAATTCCTGGGCTCCGGAGCTGATATCTGAAAAAACTTATTCTCAGAACATGAGACCAAATCACAAACCCACAACCACACCCACAAAGGCACCTCCTTCCCCCAAGTAGGTCTGTGACTATTCGGAGTGTTCTCTGACTGCTGGGCCATACTATGTTCCTCCGAAATGGCCTGTCTTGTCTCAGATCTGGTCTCCTTGGTCAACTCTGTGAAGTTGACAGGAACCAGTGGTGAGCCACTACCTTCTTTCTCAGGAAAGGCCCCTCTTCAGAGCTCTTCTGGCATTTGGACATCTTCAAATCAGTAGGTACCAAGAAAGACTGACCCTCTCCTTGGTAAATTCAAACAAGTGAGACAACTGGGACTGGGACTGGGACTGGCTCGGGGTGCCTGGCTTCCTGGATCCCAAGTTCAGAGAGTTCCAACACCAAGGAAGTGAGGTGAGGTCACTTCCTTCAGGAACTGAATGAGGTCACTGCCTTGGCAACCACTTTGTTTTAGCAGTTGCTTCTTATGGTCCCTTTAGATGGAGGCTGCCCCTACTTCCTGTGACCCTTTCATAAGTTAGAATGGGATATAATCCATAGGCTCTCAGGAACAGCTCTCCAAAAGGCCTGGTTTGGTCCGTCTCCTCTACATTAAGAAGACAGAGGCTGATTCAGACACCAAACTTCATCCTACCAGGTTGTTTTCCATGGAAGATGACTTTTGCTCTCTCAGGTCCTTCATAGCTGCCTACATCTTCTCCAGGGATCATTTCTGCACATACCTTTGAGGTTCTCATCAGGTGGAAGATCCCATACATTCCTGTATTGTAAGACCAACACTGTCATTGCTTTTCTGTAAAGTTAGATTGAGGGAACAGTGTATGGTTAGTGTTAATAACATTTTCAATTTTGATTAGGAACCATTCTGCTCGATGAACAATGGTATTGGGAACCTGTGATATTTATAAGAATATAGACGTGAAATATATGAATGAAAAGAGAAATCTAAGTAAGATTTGAAGCCCAGAAGGTCATTGGGTTCTTGATTGGGATACTATCATTGAATTACGTTCTGCACAGATGTCTCAGATAAATCGATATACAATGGCATAGGACCTTGTACCTTGGATGATTGAATGTAGAAGAGAACATCCAGTCAAAAAGGGATAGTCGGTAGGATTAGGAAGACAGTAGGTAGGTTTAGGAAGAAGAGTGAATATAGGATTTGGACCAAAGTTTTTTAGCAATAGGGTTTCGGTTAGAGAGTGAATGTTAGTGATAGCACATGTGAAGATTCAGTCACAGTGATGAACTGGGGAAAATATGTAGGAAAGCAGATATCAATAGACACACTACAAAATCATTCAAAGTGTAAAGTGAGTGACAGCTTTAGACGTATTCAAAGGGTTGAGTTTGAATATATAATCTTTGGAAGAAACAAATATGTAGTCACCAATAGGATTTTCATTAGAGATCATTAGGCAACCTGGACATGGATGTTTTTAGTAATCCAGGATCACTTTCCATTTAGGTATGGTACAATCATAAGTGAGAACTTTGCTTTTTCTGTTCAGAATATTACTGTGATAAAATGTATATGTAGATCAGGTTACATGTATTTGTTCCACCATTTCTGGGAGCAATATTTTGAAGACGTATAAATTAGTATTGGGGGTACAAAGAGGTGTACCCTGTGTCTATGAATATAGAGATAATACATGAATAGACCATACTGTGAATAAATAAAATAACTGGTTCCACTTTAAATAATGGATTGAATTGATATCTGTAACTAAGTAAGAAATCTTATATTGATATACAATCATTCTTTCCAACCACTTATACATTAAAAGGTAATATTAGGATTATGGTTTATCATGACGGGTGTTTTGCTTCAAATATGATAAAGGAAATCGAAAATAATGTGTTTGGAAAGAAGTCTCATGAAAAGAGCAGTCAAGAAACATGGAGGAATACATGGGTTCTGAAGCAGGAAGTGATTTGAAGTTAAACAAATGCGTATAAATTTGCTAAATTGTGGATGAAATATTTATATATCCTCTGATGTGCATAAACTGAAGAAATAGTAATGTTCCAGTGTTGAATAAAAATGAACGTCAAAATGCACATCATGTCCCATAGGAATCTAATCTACTTGCATTGATGTTAAACTCGTGTCAGTTACTGTAGAAATATTATGATTTGACTTTTTTTTTTTTTGGTGTTATAATACAATTTATTTTAGTACTAGCATGCCACAGAATGTAGAGGAAGGAACAATGGATTATTATTATCATTGTGATAATTTAAGGTTTTATATCACATTAAGCTATAATATGGCATAATATATCTTATGAATTAGAGAAAAATTTTTTTAAAAAACCTATTATTTAAGGACCATATGCACTGACAATTTAAATGGCTTTCTCGTGATTTCAATTTCTATCAATTGTGTATTAATTGCCAAATATTTATTTTAGTACTTTTCATATTCATAATTGATATAAAGTCAATTGTTTAATTCTTCTTGTAAGTAGTTACTTATTACAGCAGGGACATTATTAATAATTCTAAGTCTTTATAAGAAAAATGGTACAAAGTTATTTTCATGCAAAATTAAGAATAATTGCCTTCTCTATTGATTGTTAATACATATAACAAAGAGCTTTTGATGAGTCTCTTCCCCAGTAAAACATAAAATGCAAAGATATAGTTGGGTATGTATGTCCAAATAAAGATAAGAAGAAATGCACATTATTAGCTAGAAACAATTAAATAAAAGATGAAAAGAAAAATCCAATACATTGTACGAACTTGTCAGATGAGGTAGTATTCTGGAAGAATAGCCTAAGGCTAGACATGGTCCATGAGAAAATATTAACTAAAAAAATGAAATATGAAAAATATAGGAAATGCTATGAATTTTTCATGAAGGTAGGTGAATTATCCTTTAATCTCATTTCATGTGCATTTTCAAAAGCCAAATTTCTGGTAAAATAAATTTGTGATAGTTACAACTACACAAAACAACGTTTCTGCTTAGCAAAATGAATGCATCTCAACCCTTTTTTAGCTGATTTCTTCCCACTCAATTTTAAACCTTTATTTATTTATTTATTTTTATTGGTTGTTCAAAACATTACAAAGCTCATGATATATCATCTTTGATACATTTTTCTCATTTGGTTTATGAACTCCCATTTTTTCCCCAAATAAGAATTGCAGAAACACATTGCTTACACATTCACATTTTTACATAATGGCATATTAGTGACTGTTGTATTCTTCTACCTTTCCTATCCCCTACTATCCCCCCTCCCCTGCCCTCCCATCTTCCCTCTCTACCTCATGTGCTGTTGTTTAATTCTCTCCATTATTTCCGCCCCATTTCCCCTCACAACCTATTATGTGTAATTTTGTGTATCATTGAGGGTATTCTACCATTTCCATATGCTTTCTGTTCTCTCTCCCTTTCTCTCCCCCCACACGTCTTTGTATAATGTTAATCATTTCCTCATGCTCTTCCTCCCTTTCTGTTCTTAGTTGCTCTCTTTATATCAAAGAAGACATTTGGCATTTGTTTTTTTAAGGATTGGCTAGCTTTGCTTAGCATATTCTGCTCTAATGCCATACATTTCACTGCAAATTCTATGATTTTGTAATTTTTTAGTGCTGCGTAATACCCAATTGTGTGTAGATTCCACATTTTTTTTTATCCATTCATCTATTGAAGGGCATCTAAGTTGGTTCCACAGTCTAGCTGTTGTGAATTGTCCCGCTATGATCATTGATGTGGCAGTATCCCAATAGTACGCTGTTTTATGATCCTCAGGGAATAGTCCAAGAAGTGTGATAGCTTGGTCAAATGGTGGATCCATTCCCAGCTTTCCCAGGAATCTCCATACTGCTTTCCAAATTGGCTGCACCAATTTGCAGTCCCACCAGCAGTGTACAAGTGTCCCCTTTTCCCCACATCCTCGCCAACACTTACTGTTGTTTGACTTCCTAATGGCTGCCGATCTTACTGGAGTGAGATGGTATCCTAGGGTGGTTTTGATTTGCATTTCTCTGACTGCTAGAGATTGTGAGCATTTTTTCATGTACTTGTTGATTGATTGTATGTCCTCCTCTGTGAAGTGTCTGTTCAGGTCCTTGGCCCATTTGTTGATTGGGTTATTTGTTACCTTACTTTTTAATTTTTTGAGTTCTTTGTATATTTTGGATATTAGGGCTTTATCTGAAGTGAGAGGGGTAAAAATTTGTTCCCAGGATGTAGGTTCTCTATTTACCTCTCTTATTGTTTCTCTTGCTGAGAAAAAAAAAAAAAACTTTTAGTTTAAGTAAGTCCCATTAATTTATTCTTGTTATTAACTCTTGGGCTATGGGTGTCCTATTAAGGAATTTGGAGCACGATCCCACAGTATGTAGATCGTAGCCAACTTTTTCTTCTATCAGATGCAGTGTCTCTGATTTGATATCTAGCTCCTTGATCCATTTTGAGTTAACTTCCTTGCTTGGCGAGAGAAAGGGATTCAGTGTCATTTTGTTGCATATCGATTTCCAATTTTTCTAGCACCATTTGTCCTTCATATATTGCAGGTTTTTAGCCCCTTTTATCAAATATAAGAAAGTTGTAATTTTGTGGAATGGTTTCTGTGTCCTCTATTCTGTACCATTGGTCCACCTGCCTGTTTTGGTACCAGTACCATGCTGTTTTTGTTACTATTGCTTTGTAGTACAGTTTGAAGTCTGGTATCGCTATACCTCCAGATTCAAACATCCTGCTTAGAATTGCTGTTGCTATTCTGGGTCTTTTGTTTTTCCATATGAATTTCATGATTGCTTTATCTTTTCTACAAGAAATGTCGTTGGGATTTTGATTGGCATCAATTTAAACCTGTAGAGAATTTGGGTAATATCGCCATTTTGATGATGCTAGTTCTGCCTATCCATGAATTGGGTATATTTTTCCATATTCTAAGATCTTCTTCTATCTCTTTATGTTTCTGTAGTTTTCATTTATAAATCTTTCAAATCTTTTGTTAGGTTGATTCCCAACTATATAATTGTTTTTCCAATTATCTTATTTTCTTTGAGGATATTTTGAATGGAGTGATTTTCCTCATTTCCATTTCAGAAGTTTTGCTGCTGATATACAGGAATGCCTTTGATTTATGCGTGTTGATTGTATATCTTGCCACTTTGCTGAATTTATTTATTAACTCTAGCAGTTCCTCTGTAGACCCTTTTGGGTCTGTTAAATATATTATCATGTCATCCGCAAATAGCGATAATTTAAGTTCTTCTTTTCCTAGTTTTATGCCTTTAATTTCTTTTGTCTGTCTAATTGCTAAGCCTAGTATTTCAAGAACTGAATTAAATAGAAGTGGTGATAGAGGGCATCCCTCTTGTTCCAGATTTTAGAGGGAATGCCTTCAGCTTTTCTCAATTTAGGATGATGCCAGCCTGAGGTTTAGCATATATAGCTTTTACAATCTTGAGGTAAGTTCCTGTTATCCCTAGTTTTTCTAGTGTTTTCAACATAAAGGGATGCTGAACTTTGTCGAATGTTTTTTCTGAATCTATCGATACGATCATATGGTTGTTGTCTTTAAGTCTATTGATGTGGTGAATAGCATTTATTGATTTCCGTATAATGAACCAGCCTTGCATCCCAGGGATGAATCCTACATGATCATGGTGCATAATTTTTTTGATATGCTTTTGTATTCGATTCACCAAGATTTTATTGAGAATTTTTGCATCCAAGTTTATTAGAGATATTGGTCTGTAGTTTTCTTTCTTTGAAGTGTCTTTGTCTGGTTTTGGGATCAGGGTGATATTGGCATCATAGAATGAATTTGGAAGAGTTCCTTATTTTTCTATTTCTTGAAATAGCTTGGAAAGTATTGGTATTAATTCCTTTTTGAAGGTTTTGTAGATCTCTGCTGTATACCCATCCGGTCCATGGCTTTTTTTGGTTGGTAGTATTTTGATGGCTTCTTCTATTTCTTCCTTTGTTATTGGTCTGTTTAAATTGTGTGTGTCTTCCTGACTCAATCTGGGCAGATCGCATGACTTAAGAAGTTTATTGATATCTTCACTATCATCTATTTTATTGGAACATAGGGTTTCCATATACTTTCTAATTATCTTCTTATTTCTGTAGTGTCTGTTGTGATATTGCCTTTTTCATCCCGTATGTTAGTAATTTGAGTTCTCTCTTTTCTTCTCTTCCTTAGCATGGCTAAGGGCCTGCAAATCTTATTTATTTTTTCAAAGAACCAACTTTTAGTTTTATCAATATTTTCAATTTTTTTTTGTTTCAATTTCGTTGATTTCTGCTCTAATTTTAATTATTTCTTGTCTTCTACTACATTTGCTGTTGTTTTGCTCTTCCATTTCTAGGTTTTTGAGGTGTAGTGTGAGTTCATTTATTTGCTGATTTTTCTTTTTTTTTTGAGGAAAGAACTCCAAGAAATGAATTTCCCTCTTAAAACTGCTTTCATTGTGTCCCATAGATTCCAGTATGTTGTGTCTGTATTGTCATTTGATTCTAAGAATTTTTTTATCTCCTCCTTTATGTCTTCTGTAAACCATTGATCATTCAGTAGCATGTTGTTCATTTTCCATGTGATGTAGGATTTTTCCTTCCTTCTTTTATCATTGATTTCCAGATTCATTCTATTATGATCAGATATTCTGCATGGTATTATCTCCACGACTTTATATTTACTAAGAATTGCCCTATGGCATAATATATGGTCTATCTTTGAGTAGGATCCATGTGCTGCTGAGAAGAACGTGTATCCACTTTTTAATGGTTGATATATTCTATATATGTCGGTGAAGTCTAGGTTACTGATTTTGCTGTTGAATTCTAAAGTTTCTTTATTCAGTTTTTGTCTAGAGGATCTGTCTAATGGCTAGAGCGGTGTGTTGAAGTCACCCATAATTATTGTCTTGTAGTTTATTTGACTATTGAACTTGAGGCGAGTTTGTTTTATGAGTGTTGCAGCTCAATTGTTTGGTGCATACAAATTGATAATGGTTGTGCATTGTTGGTGCAAGGTTCCTTTTAACAGTATATAGTGTCCTTCTTTATCCCTTTTGATTAACGTAGGTTTGAAGTTGATTTTATTCGATATGAGTATGGCCACTCCTGCTTGCTTCCGAGGGTCATGTGAGTGGTATGATTTTTCCCAAACTTTTAATTTCAGCCTCTGTATGTCTTTACCTATCATATGAGTCTCCTGAAGGCAGCATATTGTTGGATTTTTTTTTTTTTTTTGATCAAGGTTACTAGCTTATGTCTCTTGATTGGTGAGTTTAGGCCATTAACATTTAAGGTTACAATTGAAATATGATTTCTACTTCCAGTCATGTTTGTTTGTTTGTTTATTTATTTATTTATTTATTCATTTATTTATTTATTTTGGTTAGTTTTTACTTTTTGGTTATTTTCCTCTCCCTTTACTGAGATACCTCCTGCTGCTAGTTTCAGGCATTACTTTTCAAATCCTCTTCTTGTAGTATTTTGCTCAAAATGCTTTGCACTGCTGGTGTTCTGGCTGTGAATTCTTTTAGCTTTTGTTTATCGTGAAAGACTTAAATTTCATTGTCAAATCTGAAGCTTAATTTTGCTGGATACAGTATTCTTGGTTGGAATCCATTATTTTTGAGCGTTTGAAATACTTTGTTCCAGGATCTTCCTGCTTTCAAAGTTTGTGATGAAAAAAATCAGTCGTTAACTTAATTGGTTTACCCCTGAATGTAACCTGCCTACTTTCTCTCGTAGCTTTTAATATTCTCTCTTTGTTCTGTATGTCCTTGTTCTGGCTATCTTCATAAATATTTGTCTTGGAGTTGGTCTATTATGGTTTTGAATGCTTGGGGTCCTGTAGGCTTCCAGGATTTGGCAATCCATTCCATCTTTCATCTCTGGGAAATTTTCTAGAATTATTTCATTTAATATGTTGTCCATTCCTTTGGTTTGAATCTCTATGCCTTTTTCTATCCCGATGACTCTCAAATTTGTTTTTTTTATGACATCCCATATCTCTTGAATAGATTGCTCATGGGATTTAAGCATCTTTTCTGTGTTTACTCTATTCTTTTCAACTTGATAAACTTTGTCTTCATTATCTGACGTTCTAACTTCTACTTGATCTAGTCTATTTGTAATACTCTTCGTTTGAGTTTTTAATTTGGTTTATACTTTCCTGCATTTCTATGATTACTGTTTGATATTTCTTTTTAATGTCTCTATCTCCTGGTAAAGCTCATTCTTTGCCATTTGAATTTGTTTGTTTATTTGATTTTCAAAATATACTTTTATTGCTTGGACTTGCTGCCTCATGTCTTCTCTAATATTCCTTTCCTTCTGAGTTAGGTATGCCTTGAGTTTTTTCCCTATCCCTATTTCTGATGCTTCACGGTCCTCCTTTAGAATTTAGTTGTCCTGCATTTTTTGCACACCTTTTTTTCCCTTGTTTTTTCATGATGTTCACGTTACTTTTCAGCTCAATTTGATTGCTGTGTTTCTGCTTTCTTCAATAGATTTGTTTTGGTTTTATATATCTCTGTTGTCTCTCTTTTGTGTTTGTAGACTATGCCTGCAAAAGCGGATTCCACTTGGAAGGAATTCCGACAGCTGAGCTCCAGTGATGTCACCTGTCTGCTATGGCGGGCCCCAGGCTCCTTGCCGGGGTGTTTGAATGGGGGGGTGGGACTGGACTGTCTCTGGTTGGTTTCACCTCCCGGTCGCTGGCGGGCGGGCGGTCTCCACCCATCCAGTCGTGCAATCAGCGAATGGGCTGTCACCGGCGGGCGGGTGATCTCTAGATGCCCAATTGCGCAGGCAGCCAGCGGGTGATTGGTTGCTGGTGGGCAGGCGTTCTCCAGCGTCCTAGTCACGCGTGTCTGTCCTCTGGTCCCCTGGTTTCCTCTGCGAGTCCTGATTTCCCCTGCTACACCAGATTTCCCCTGAGTGATGCCTCTTGGCAGCTCAAACTGTACTCTTTGCCTGCCGTTCCTTGGGTGTGGAGGGTGTCTATTGGGAACACTGGCACTCTATTGTTTTGATTTTTTCCGCTTGCCCCACCCATTGCGCTGGCTAGACAAGTTTTGTTTTCACCGGTGATGGGAGGAAGGTTGAAGGTCAGGTGTCACTAGTTTTCCCCCCGTCTTTATGAAGGCTTTCTCTGGTAATCCCTCCCCCGGAAAGCCTAAGAGAGAATTTTTGCGAATTACCTGCTGTATGGGAGATAAGCTGAGTAACACACACCTGTTTTGTTGTTGCAATCTGTCGGAGAGTGGTGGTGGATACTTCAGCTCTCCAAGATGGTGGCCGTTGGTTTCCTCGGTGGAGTTTCGGTTGTGGGGGATAGAACTGTAACACTTTCTTCCCCATCTGAAATCCCGAACTCAGCCCCGGGCTCAGTGGTGGGTGAGCCAGCCGGATTCCACAGAATCCGCAGCAACGTTTCTCCCTGCATGCTGGTCGCTTCACGGTGGAGGCCCGCCGTCTGTAGCCACGGCATGGGCCGCACGGATCAGCCACCCCAGATCTTCGGTCGCATAGTTGGCTCTTGTTTGAGACTCAATTACAGGACCTCGGTGGTGGAAATCATTCTTCTAGGTTCCAGGCACACCCATTTTTCTGTAAGATCCTAACAAGATACTTTTTCGTCATTCTAACTCCTTATTCACATGTGAAGTTGCGCAGTACAAAGGGTGTGATGCACTCTATTCATGGCCATCTTGCAATGTCAAAATATTAGGATTTCTATGCACCATTTACTGAAGATAGTTTTCAGTACTAGTAAACCAAAATGTTATTTCAGGTGGATGAATATTTCTGAGAATAATCTTTTGAAAAGTAGATTATAAATCCACATACATGAATATGAATGAAATTTGGGAGTGCATAATAAGACACATATATTTCATATTTTGAAAAATCTGGAGGATATATATATATATATATATATATATATATATATATATATATATACAGACACACACAGAGAGACATTAAAAAGTAGCATTATATATGCCAATCGAAATTCATCATGAAATACATATCATCCACAGATTCAAAAATATTTATTTTACTGAACATGGATTTATGTATAATGCTATTTAAATAGGAGGATCACCCATAGGTTGAATTCTCAGTTCCAACAGCTTTTAGAAGGAGTGATATCTTCTCACAATTTCTATATGCCAAGTCAGCCACCTCACCAAAAATATACGTGTGATACCAGGTATGAATCTATATGTGCATATAAAACTACATGTGCTAAATAGGCTACAGAGAAAGGGAGACAGGAATTCACATATTTGTTAACTTTAAAAAAACATGGAGAATTCTTTCAACCAAATAATTGACTAGATTCATAACTC
This sequence comes from Callospermophilus lateralis, assembly GCF_048772815.1. Classification (NCBI taxonomy): domain Eukaryota; kingdom Metazoa; phylum Chordata; class Mammalia; order Rodentia; family Sciuridae; genus Callospermophilus; species Callospermophilus lateralis. The sequence continues at coordinate 220,962 of NW_027511666.1, forward strand.
CTACCCTATATAATGCAAAAGGCAAGTCCATCTATACACGATGCCTCCTCTGAACTGCTTGTATTTCAATTCTGTTTGGGTTATTATTCTAGTCAGAGTTTAGTAGCATAGGGGTTAGTGTGAGGGATTCACTATTTTGACTGGAAAATTATAAAATGAATCCAATGTGTATACAAATATGTACTACAAAAAATTGTTCTCACTGTCATCCAGAACAATGGCTTGACATTACCTAGTCCCCAAGTAAGACAAAATTAGAGGAGAAGAGTTAGAAAATCTGTGAATACATATTTGGAATAGAATATGCTAAGGAGTTTCCAAAAGTAAGGGACAGGGTAAACACTCCACAAACTGGAGCTCTTCTGGCCTAAAGACTTCTTGTGGAACTGCCTCTGAGGTTGGGCACTTGAAACGTATGTTGTTGTCAAGTGCTTTAGCTTCGTTTCTAGTGAGACCAATAAAGGTGGGTCTGCATCTATGTGATCTGGAGGACATGGTTTCTTATTTTCCACTGAACATGAGCAGCAGTGCTGAATTTGCTATTTGTAGCTAAACTGTGGCCCCTGGGGTCTAAGTGTCTCCCCGTGTGGACTGTGAAGCCATTTTGTGATCCTAAAGTTTTCATGGTGTTTCTTGCGGCTTCACTGGGAGTTTGGTATTTGCTTCACAAAATACAAAGAGGTCAACTGGGACACAGTGCTGGAGGGAGTTCTGTCACGTGTGGTGGGTCAGTTTCTGCAGGACAATGCACCAACCATGCTTCTATCCCACATAGCTTTCCCCATTGACCATAGCAACTTGATTCTGAAACTTTCCCTGAAACTTCTCAATATTACAAGATGCCTTTACATAGAAGGGACTGCTTGCTGCACCATGTCAGTCACAAGACATTTGGAAACTAATGGCAGATCCACATGGCCCCACCACAAATGTTTTATCACACACCTGCCCACTACTGCTCTAGGCCAAGTACTCAGCAGGCTCCAATTTATTGGCATCTCTGTTCTACACCATTTTCATGAAACTCAGTCAATCAAGGCACTGTCTGGTATACTCATGATCAGCAACAGGACATCCAAAGGTTCTCCAGTGCCACCTGGTCATGGGAATTTCAAAAATTTCTTGGTATTTATCTAGCCATTTTTGAAAGATGAAGTTGGAGGCACTGTACGTTTCAAATCAATCCAGAACCATTAAATTTTGAGGAAGCTCATGTCAATGAAAGCTATGGAGAATTCTCACAGGCAAGGCTTCCCAAAGATTGGCTAAATGGTCACGTGAATCCAGGCCCATTGAGGTCTACAATGTGAGGTCCATGTGTGTTTTGACTCTCAACTATGGCTGCCAAGTCTTTCAGAATAAAATCATGTGATATCTTGGCTGTGATTCCCAGTGCTTTGTGGAAATACAACCTGGGCATACATCTCAGTTTCCAAGGACGACTCTCAAGCGTGAACTCATAACATCCCAACACAATTCATGGCAATACATCTCTGAGGTCAGTTCCAGAACTCAGTCTCTTAGGGGAATCACACCAGAGTTCATGTCAAGGTGGACCCAGTCATCTCTTCCAACCACCACACAAATGACCACAATTAAAACCAACACACTCCCACATGGCCCTCATGATCTTTCATATAAAAACTCTTCATAACCTCTGGTTGAATGTTTCTATGAGGGGTGCAGACCAAGACAGTCTCCAAAATAATCTCCCTTGCCCCTAATGTGCCTAAAAACAGGGTGGCTTGGACACCCTTCCTGTGAACCTGGTGTGATCACATAGGCCTGCTGTTAATACTTCTCTGCTTCTCCAATTTGAGGACTACTGACTGTGGGGTTTAGATTCTTTGTCTGAATTGGAGACATGAGGAAACCCAAGCTCCTACGGACTAGCCTCTGCAGGGCTTTGAAGAAATTATTTGACCCAAAGCATTCCTATTCTAACTTGATGTAGGTCTACAACCTCACAAAGGAAGGGGAGAGACTTCATCCAGAATGACTGCTCTTTTGGCTATTTTGGTTTTGTATGCACACATGGGATCCTTCTTTAGATCCATCAGGTGCTGAGAATCTAAGCCTAAGCCTCACACAGGGCCAAAAGGCTGATTCAGACACATCCTTTCCAAAGGAATTAAGCAAAAAGCCTCAGGTGATGCCCATTCATTTCCATGTGAAAACAGTTTTTTTCAGGCTTCAAAAAGGGGTTGCCTGAGGCAAAGACCTTTCAGACATTCAGGGCAGCAGAACAATTGGTAATTAAAAGGCCCAAAGCAGGGTTTCTCCACTGAGACTCTCCTGATCACACTGATACCTGAGTTTTCTGAGATGCTCGCCATTCCCTTCAGCTATCCAGTACATTTCGATGTCACAGGGCTTGGAAGTGGTACATATATTGGACACAAAACCATGAGCCTATTCTGGAGAGTGGCCAGAATTCAGGAAGAAAGCAGAAACTTTGAAAGATAGCAAGTGTTGCCCATCGATAAGGCAAGCTGAAATCTATTCATAAATTGGGCAGGATGAATGCTGGGAAGCTTTCAACTAGACAGGACATATCAATTGATGCATTCTCTTTTCTAATGTCTACAACCATGGACACCATGGGATACACAGACATAGAAACACTCGCCTTGTCAAACGACTTACTCGAAACACTCTACACCAAACCAAACATACCGACTTTCCTACCTATTCTGAGAACATGAGACAAATCCACAAACTCACACCCACACCCACAAAGGCACCTCCTTCCCCGAAGTAGGTCTGTGACTATCCAGAGTTTCTCTAATTGTGGACCATATTTTATTCCCACAAAATGGCCTGTCCTGTCTCAGATCTGGTCTCTTTGGTCAACATTTTGAACTACTGAGGAGCCAGCGGTGATCCAATACCTGCTTTCTCAGTAAAGGTGACTTTTCAGAGCTTTCTGGCATTTGGCCATCCTCACATCAGTAGGTACCAAGAAAGACTAAATCTGTCCTTGGTAAATCCAAGCAAGTGAGACCCCTGGGAGTGGGACTGGGACTGGATTTGGTGACTGGCTTCCTGGATCCCAAGTTCAGAGAGTTCTGTCACCAAGGTTGTGAGGTGAGGTCACTTCCTTCAGAAAGTGAATAAGGTCACTGCCTTGGCAACCACGTTGTCCTAACAGTTGCTTCAAAGAGTCCCATGAAATGGAGGCTGCCCCTACTTCCTGTGACACTTTCACAACTTAGAATGGTATATCAACCATAGGCACCCAGGAACAGCTCTCAACACAGGCGTGGTTGGGTCCTTCTTCTCTAAATTAAGAAGACAGAGGCTGATTCAGACACATTCCTTCATCCTGACCAAGTTTTTTACAATGAAAGATGACTTTTCCTCTCTCAGTTCCTACATAGCTGCCTACAACTTCTGCAGGGATCATTTTTGCATGGACCTTTGAGTTTCTCAGTAGTTGGAAGGAATCCTACATTTTTGTATTGTAAGACCATCTCTGTCCCTGCTCTTCTGTAAAGTTAGATTGAGGCAACAGTGTATGGTTAGGGTTAATAACAGGTTTGATTTGGGTTAGGAATCATTCAGCTGGATGAATAATGGTATTGATGACCTGCGATAATTACAAGAATATATAGGTAAAATATAAGTATGAAAACAGAAATCTATGTAAGATTTAAAACCCAGAAGTGTATTAGGACCTTGATTGTGATACTTAGCTTTGATTTATTTTCTGCACAGATGTCTCAGGTACATCGATATACAATTGCATTGGACCTTGTGCCTTGGATGATTGATTGTCAAAGATAACTTCCAGTCAAAAAGTGATAGTCGGTAAGATTAAGAAGATAGTCGGTAGTTTAGAAAGGAGAGTGAGTATAGAATTTGCACCAAACGTTCTTTAGCTATAGCTTTTCGGGTATAGAGTAAATGTAAATGTCAGCACATGTGAAGAGTCAGCCACAATGATGAACTGGGAAAAATATGTAGGAAAATAGATATCAATAGATACATTAGGAAATCTAGCAAAGTATAGTCGTTAGTGAAAAGTTAGTAAAATAGGTAGTTGTCTCTTCAAGTTTTTCTGTATACTTAACTTCCCTCCCTGCCCTCCCCAAGGAAAGTATATAAGCCCTGTTTAAGCTGTTCTCAGGACTCTCTGCTCTATTGAAGTGAGCTCTGAGCCCCAGCATGCTGGACCACCAATAAACCCTTTGCTTTTGCATGAGACAGTTTCTTAGAGGTCTCTTCGCCTGACACTCATCCGACCTTTACATATGGAGGTTCCACCGAGTTCTGGCAGCAGCGGACGAGAGACCCCAACTGGCTCCTCAAGGGATTTGTAAGGCGCCTCTTTCTGGTGTCAGGTTTCAGGTTAGAGCTTGGCAAAATGGCTGTCAATGAAGAGTGTGAGCTCTCTCTCATGGTGGCTGACAGATGTGTCACAGAGCCACAGGCCACCACCCTGAGGGACACCCCAGAGGACTCTGAAAATCAAGGAACAATAGTCTCCTCAACTCAGTGATATTTTGTTTCAGATTCGGTATTGCCAGCCCATCAGGTATTGCCGGCTACTCAGTCCTCGTCTCAGTGTTGGACGTCCATTTCCTGTCTTTATTGTCTTGTCTTGTCTGTGTCATGTGTCGTTGCTTTTACTGTTTGTGCATTTTTCATTATGGAAAAGAGCACTTCAATGCCTCTGTCCCTGACCCTTGATCACTGGACCAAATTCGGCTTAAGGGCTCAGAATCTTTCTTTTTCAGTAAACCGCTGGACCTGGCAGACTATCTGTGCCTCAGAGTGGCCCACCTTTGGATTCGGATGGCCCTTAGAAGGATTTTTCTACTTCTCACTAATTTAAAAAGTCAGAGATATTGTCTTTCAGGAAGGGCCACATAGCCATCCAGATCAAAAGCCATATATCTTAACCCGGCATTACCTCTGCAAATCTCCTCCATGGGTGAAGCCTTTCTTTGCCCCTGCCCCCGCTCCTAATCCTTCCCCCACGATCTCTCAAACCCTCTGCTCCTCCTCCTCCTCCACCCTCTTTTCTGCCTAAGTCACAAGATTTAACTCTACTGGACTCTCATTCCTCTCCTTATCCCTTGCCCTGGTCTCCCAACCCCCAACACCCTCAAAGTGATTCCCCTGCTGCTGATTCAGCCTCTCCGCCATTGGAGGAAGCTAAGCCAGCCCAGCACCCTCCAGAAAACTCCCCCGCGGCACACACAGCCCCTCCTCCCCTGGAGGAACCTGGCCCGGCTAAAGGAACTCACCATCAATGAAAGATTGAAAACACTGGAACTCCCGTGATGCTCCCCCTCCGTCCCTATGTGCCAATGATTGATGATGGCCATGAGGAAAAATTGCAAGCCTACCAGTATTGGCTTTTCTCCTCTTCAGACCTATATAACTGGAAAAATAACAATCCCCCCTTTTAAGAGGACCCCACTCGTGTCTCAGGTGTGGTTGATTCATAGATGTTTTCACACCAGCCTACTTGGAATGACTGCCAACAACACCTAGGGACTCTCTTCATGACAGAGGAACAAAAGAGAATCCTCCTGGAAGCTAGAAAATAATATCCTCGGACCAGATGGGTGACTGACACCACTTCCCAACATATTCAACCCGGCTTTCCCTAGAATCGACAAAACTGGGACCCCAACACCTTTGAAGGTAGGGAGCATCTGTCCACTTATCTCCGGGCTCTAATAGCGGGTATCTTAGTGGCTGCTAGGCGACCAACTAATTTGGCCAAGGTAATAGAGTTTATTCAAGGTCCTGATGTATCTCCCTCTATGTTTCTAGAGAGAATTATGGAGGCATATAGGAGATATACTCCTTTTGATACTCAGGCAGAGGCTCAAAAGGCATCTGTCATGATGGCCTTTATTGGGCAAGCTGCCATGGATATTTAAAGAAAGTTACAACACTTAGATGGATTACAAGATATGACTTTGAGAGATTTAGTCAGAGAAGCCAAAAACGTATACTATACGAGAGAAACTGAGGAAGATAAGGAAGCAAAGGGTGGATAAAAGAAACAAAAGACAGACTAAGGAATTGACTCAGGTCCTGGTCACAACAACAAATAGGCCAGGAATAAGAAACATGGAGACAGGAAGGGATACCTGGGCCCAAACTAGAGGCCACCCCTGGCCTCAGGTCAATGTGCCTACTGTAAAGAAAAAGGACACTGGGCCAAAGAGAGCCCTAGAAAGAGACAGCCACGCCAGCCAGCCATCCTGACTCTGGAGGATGACTAAGAAAGTTGGGGATCAGATCCCCTCCCCGAGCTCAGGTTAACTTTTGAAGTGGAGGGCACCCCAGTAAACATTGAAGTGGATACAGGGGCAATATACTCAGCCATTAAGGCTCCATTTTGCCCTCTATCAAATAAAAGGTCTCTAATTCAAGGGGCTAATTGCAGTAAATATCGGGCTTGGACAACTAAGAGGACCTGGGACCAGGGGAAAGGAAAAATCCATCACTCCTTCCAAGTAATCCCAGAATGCCCGGCCCCATTGATAGGCAGAGTTCTGCTCACCAAGCTCCGGGCCAAAATAACTTTTAACCCTGAAGGCCCCCAAGTGGAATTTCTAAATCCTTCAGTAAAAACTCCTATATTCACAGCTCTAACTATGTCAGTAGATAATGTACATCAAATCACTCACCTTAGTTTAAAGAAACTACATTCATTTATGAAGGATCAAGAACAGAGTTTTCCACTAACCGACTCACAGTTAAAGGAAATAACTGAATGGTTAACAAAAGCCTGTCAGGTCCATCAAATGGTTAATTCTTATCCTTCCAAGCTTCCTACAGGAAAGCACCTATGAGGAACCAGACAAGGACAATTCTGGGAAGTGTACTTTACTGAAATAAAGCCAGCAAGTTATGGACTTAAATATCTCCTAGTCTTTGTAGATACATTTTCAGGATGGATTGAAGCCTTTCCCACCAAAAAAAAAAAAAAAGAAAAGGAAAAAAAGAAAAAAAAAGAAACAGTGCAAATTGTGGTGAAGAAGATCCTGGGAGATAATTTTCCAAGATACGGCCTGCCTAAAGTAATAGGGTGTGATAATGGACCGGCATTCATAACCCACATAAGTCAGGGGTTAGCCAGGACCTTGGGGATTTATTGAAAGTTACATTGTGCTTATAGACCCCCGAGTTCAGGACAGGCAGAATGAATGAATAGAAACATTAAAGAGACCATAACGAAATTAAGCTTAGAGACCGGCATAAAATATTGGATTATGCTCCTGCCTTATCAACTGTTTCATGCAAGAAATACTCCCTCTGTTTCTTTGTGTAACCTCACCCCCTATGAAATTTTTTATGGTGCCCCTCCTCCAGTAAGGGACCTAACCCCAACTCTAAGACCTAACGATTTCTTTCACACCCATTTGCTTTACAGACTTAAAGCTCTTGAAAGAACTCAGGATACCTGTGAAAACAGATGGCCACTGCCTAACAACCTGGGGACGAGAGGACTCCAAATCAACATCAATTAAGATACTTCTTCTATGTAAGACGACATCAGGTGTCAGCCCTGGAACCCCGCTTGAAAGGACCATACCAGGTGCTACTTATAACACCTACAGCGGTAAAGGTAGACAGAATCATTTCCTGGATCCATACCTCTCATCTCAAGCCTGCGGCCTGTTGAGACTCTGGCTGGAAACTGGAAAAGACTGGTAACCCTTTCAAATTGTGTATTCGCCATGTGGATAAAGCTATAGACTCTCCCCTTGACCACCAGTAGTCCTAACCCTCATCAGCCCGTTCAGCAGCGGTGGCTGATCACAAATCCTACTGGAAAAGAATTATGGTCTATCTCGTATACAGCCCAATTAGGTAACTAGTGACCATCTCTCTACCCAGACATTTATTAGCTGGATATACGTCTTTCCTATTGGGATATCCCTGATGAAGAGGATGCCACTAAAATTCCATTAAATCCCTTCCAAACCATAGACAATGGAAACAAACCTAATGGATGTAGGGACAAGTGAGCCAGATGCAGGTTGGCGCGCCTAGATTACTATGATTGCCTGGTGGACTATCAAAGCCACATGAAATCACGGCTGTGTGGGGGGAAAGCCGACTTCTTCTCTAAGTCATGGGGATGTGAGCATACAGGGACTGCCTGATGGATCTCAAGCTTCTCATCAAATTCTGTAGAGAAAAGGGAAAGAAAAGAGAAATTGGATGGAAATGGAAGGAGACCCTCATTGTTATACAAAATTACATATAAGAGCTTGTGAGGGGAATGGGAAAAAAATAAGGAGAGAAATGAATTACAGTAGATGGGGTAGAGAGAGAAGATGGAAGGGGAGGGGAGGGGGGATAGTAGAGAATAGGAAGGTAGCAGAATACAACAGTTACTATTATGGAATTATGTAAAAATGTGGATGTGTAACCAATGTGATTCTGCAATCTTTGTAATGTTTTGAATAACCAATAAAAAAAATTCTGTACACAGCATTGGCCATATTACCAATTAGATAACCAAAACCGATGGCCCACAGTGGGGTCTCTAGGTCCTCAAATTCTGCGTGACATTTTTAACTTCTGCACATGCTCAAAAGGGTGAAAGGAGATTCCCCTATGTGGAGGCCTTTTCCCTCCTTCGCTCACATCCTGACCTATGTTTCTCCAATAGATCCTCACCCTTAGCCTTCTGCTCCAGTCTCTCTGCTGTCACTATCACCTCAGCAACATGATTTCTCCCCTCCAATTACTAGATCAAAAATCCAAACCTCTGCCAGTTCTCAGACCATTGCCCAATTGCTGAGGTAGCAGGTAATGAAGTACCCCTCCACCAACTCCCTCCTCTCTTCTCCTATCAGTGTCCGCACCGGATCCCACCAGGTCCTCTTACCAGCTAACCCAAATCTCAAACCAGCTGAGGAGAGCCCTCAGACCCCTATCCAAGATGTAATGAAAATGGACTTAAAAGTTTCTTTGTCATCACTGAAAAAAGGTTACTCAGAATTTAAAGTCCCTTACAGGCTTTTAGTGATACTAACTCCAGTCTTCTCCTCTGCTCTACCTGTTCTACTGCTCAAGTTTTTGTTGCTAGGAAAATCCCAAACCCCTTTCCCATTATTCCTTTACATCTTTCCTTCCTCATTCTCAGATCTTCAGAACTGCTCTCAGCCCCACCTACCCCATCTGCCCCCTCTGTACCAGGCCCACCGAAAAGTCTTATCTGACCTTCTTCAGAAGTCTTCATCATGGCTGACTTTAGGACTTTCAGCAAAAGAGTCCCTATAAAAGACTTCAGAGTAGATAAAATTCCTCTTTACGTGTTGCTCTGTTCTACTTGGCCACTGGCTAAAAAATCTGCACTCCTAAGGTAGACACCCCCTTACTAGTTTTTCACAAAATATGTGTACAAGGCCTCTGGCCATGAGCTAGGGATTCACAGAGATGGCTACATTTCTAAGATACAGAAGTTACAAACTGGGCTCCATGGTAACAGCTGGCAGGGTGAAAATTAAAGGGAAGAAAGAGCTCTCCCTAACCCAGGTGTCCTTGAAAAGTTAACTTGCCAAGAACAGAGGAAAAAAACAGAAAAATAAACTGCTTTTTGTGAACTTCTGCAGACTGTGAACTTCTGCGCCCCTTCCTTTACATGTTGGGTACAAAATTCTGAAACTACCTAAACTTGGGTTTCAGGGGATTTATTGATTACAACAGAAGTAATGCCCTCTGAATCTGGTTGCAAACGAATAGGACTGTTTCCCTGTCTTCGGTACTATCTTAGGCGCCTTGCCTTGTCTGTCCCTACAGCAGTATAATTCTATATACTTAAACATTTTTTATGTTTTCATGAACTTGTCAACAGATATGATTAATTGTGTAATGGTGCAGATGTTTCCCAGAGTGCTTTATCCTGATGCATGTTCATTTGAAATTCAAATAGGGGGAAATAAAACCTGGTTCCACTGGGCACATATATCCCTCACTTTAGCCATCCTATTAGAAATAGGAGTTGCAGCAGAGGTGGGCACAAGAACCACTGCCTTGGTCCATGGGACACAACAAATGACACAATTAGAAGCAGCAATAGACCAAAACTTAAAGATATTAGAAACCTCCATCACAGCTTTGCAGAAATCTTTAACCTCTCTCTCTGAAGTTGTTTTACAGAACAGTCAAGGGTTGAACCTCCTCTTCATGAGAGAAGGGGGCCTTTGTTCTGCATTGATGGAAGAATGTTGTGTTTATGCTGACCATTATGGAGTTGTAAAAAAATCTATGAGTAAATTAAAAGGACAACTTGAAGAGTGTCAATGAGAGAGAGAGGCCAAAAAAGGGTGGTTTGAGTCTTGGTTCACAGAGTCCCCCTGTTTAACTACGTATTTATCAACCCTGGCTGGTCCAATAATAATCCTCATATTATTGCTAACTATAAACTCTGTTTGTTCAACCATGTAATTTCTTTTCTCCAATCTCAAATTGGACAAGTTAAACTTATGTTAATACCCCACTAGCAGACATAAAATGTGACACCCCCCAATGATCACTTTTATGACTAAAAGTAGCCAGAAGAAAAAGTGGGGAATGAAAGGTTAATAAAATAGGCACTTGTCACTTTCTGTTTTTCTGTACGCTTAACAAAACACTGTTGAAATCTTGAGAAATGTTTGCTAATCTTGTTCCCAGAATGTGCTGTCCCCAACTGCCAAACTACAGAATGCACTCCCTCACCCGGTTACGCGCAAACTGCCCACTCGCCTTGATCCATTAATAAAAATCCCTCCCTGCCCTCTCCAAGGAAAGTATATAAGCTCTGCTTAAGCTGTTCTCAGGGCTCTCTGCTCTATTCAAGTGAGCTATGAGCACCAGCACGCTGGACCCAAAATAAACCCTTTGCTGTTGCATGAGGTAGATTCTGGGTGGTCTCTTCCTCCGACGCTCACCTGATATTTACTTGGATGACTGAATGTAGAAAAGAACATCCATTAAAAACGGGATAGTCAGTAAGATTAGGAATATAGTTGGTAGGTTTAGGAAGAAGAGTGAATATAGGATTTGGAAAAAAAAGTCCTTTAGCAATAGGGTTTCATATAGAGAGTGAATGTAAATGTCAGCACATGTGAAGAGTCAGTCACAATGATGAACTGGAGAAAACATGTAGGAAAGCAGATATCAATAGAGACATTATGAAATCAGGCAAAGCATAAAGTTAGTGATAGGATTACACATTCAACATGTTTGACTTTAATTATATAATCTAAGGAAAAAAGAAATATGTAGTCGTCAATAGGATTGACATTTGAGAGCATTAGGCAAGTGGACATGGATGATTTTAGTAATGCAGGTTCACTTTCCATTTAGGTTTTGGTACAATCATAAGTGTGACCTTTGCATTTTGTTTTCAGAATATTACTGTGATACAATGTATATGTAGATCAGGTGACATGAGTATTTCTTGTACCATTTCTGGGAGCAATATTTTGAAGACGTATAAATTAGTATTGGGGGTACAAAGAGTTGTACCCTGTGTCTATGAATATAGAGGTTTCCTGGCCTAAAGACATTTTGAGAAACTGCCTCTGAGGCTGGGCACTTGAAATATATGTTGTTGTCTGGAGATATAGCTTCCTTTGTTTTGAGACCATCAAAGCTAGATATGCATCTATGTGACCTGAAGGACATGTGTTCTTATTTTCCAATGAAAATGGTGCAGCAGTGATGAATTCTCTTTTTGTAGGTAAACAATGGCCATTGGGGCTAAGCGTCTCCCCGTGTGGACTGTGAAGCCCTTTGGTCATACTCCAATTTAATGGTATTTCTTGCTGCTACAATGGGAGTTTGGTATTTGCTTCACAAAATACAAGGAGTCCAAATTGGTCGCAGTGCTGCACGGCATTCTGTCACATGTGGTTGGTCAGTGTCTGCTGGAGAACGCACCAACTAGGCTTCTACCCCACATAGCTTGCACTCTTTTCCATAGCAACCTGATTCTGAACATTGCCCAGAAACGTCTCCATATACCAAGATGCCTTTTCATATAATTGTCTGCTGGCTGCACCATGTCAGTCACAGGACATTTGGAAGCCAATGGCAGATCTACATGGCCACAGCACAGATGTATTATCACACACTTGCTAACCACTACTCTAGGCTCACTACTCAGAAGGCTCCAACTTACTGGCATCTCTGTTCTACAGCATTTTCATGAAACCCAGTCAATCAAGGCACTGTCTGGTATACTCCTGATCAGCAATAGGACATGGAAATGTTTTCCAGTGCCATCTGGTCAAGGGAATGTCCAAAATTTCATGGTATTTTTCTCGCCATTTTTCAAGGATGAATTTGGAGCCACTGTGTGTTTCCCATTCATCCAGGAACCATAAAATTTTGAGGAAGCTCATTTGAATGAAACCTCTGGAGAACTCTCACAGGCAAGGCTTCCTAAAGAGGGGGCAAAAGGTCACATGAAGCCAGGCCCATTGAGGTCTACAATGTGAGATCCATGTGTGTTTTGTCTCTTAATTATGGCTGTCAACTCGTTAAAAATAAAATCATGTAATATCCTGGATGAGATTTCCATGGCGATGTGGAAAGCCATCCTGGGCCTAGAACTCAGTTTCCAAGGGCGATTCTCATGCGTGGCCTCCTAAAATCCCAACACGACTTCATGGCAATACTTCTCTTAGTTCAGTTCCAGAACTCAGTCTTATGGGGAATCACACCAGTGTTCAAGCCCAGGTGGACCCAGTCATCTCTTCCAACGACAAACAAATGACCACAATTAAAACCAAAACACTCTCAAATGGCCTTCAGCTTCTTCCATATAGACACTCAACATAAATTATATAACTGGTACCAACTTTAAATAATGGATTGAATTGTTATCTGAAAATATACAGTAAATCTTATATTGATATACAATCATTCATTCCAAAAAGTTATACATCTAATGGTAATATTAGGGTTATGGTTTATCATGAAGAGTGTGGGAGTTTTGCTTCAAATTTTTATGGAAATCGAAAACAATGTGTTTGGAAAGAAGTCTCATGAGAAGAACAGTCAAGAAACCTGGAGGAATACATGTGTTCTGAAGCAGGAAATGATTGAAAGTGAAACAAATGCCTATTAATTTGTGAACCTGTGGATGAAATATATATCCTATGGTGCGCATAAACTGAAGAAATAGTAATGTACCAGTGTTAAATAAAATGAACTTCAAAATACACATCATGTCCCATAGGAATCTATTTGCATTGATGTTAAACTGGGTCAGTTACTGTAGAAATATTAGGATTGTATGCACCATTTACTGAAGTTACTTTTCACTACTAGGAAACAAATATGTATTTCAGGTGGATGTATATTTCTGAGAATAATCTTGTGAAAAGTTGATTATGAATCCACATACATGAACATGAATGAATTTAGGTAGTGTATATAGGACACATATATTTTATATTTTGAAAAATTTGGAGAGTATATATATATATATATATATATATATATATATATATATACACACACACAAAACACAAACACAGACAATGAAAAGTAGCAATATATATGCCAATCGAAATTCTTCATGAAATATATATCATCCACTGATGCAAAAATATTAATTTTACTTAGCATGGATTTATGTATAATGTTTTTTTTTTACTAGGAGGCTCCCCCATAGGTTGAATTTTCAGTTCCAACAGCGTTTAGGAGAAGTGATCTCTTCTCACAATTTGAATCTGCTAAGTCAGCCACCTCACAAGAATATACGTGTGATACCACGTAGGATTCTATATGTGCATATAAAATACATGTGGCAAGTAGGCTACAGAGTAAGGGAGACAGGTATTCACATATTTTTTAACTTTAAAAACACATGGAGAACTATTTCATTTAAAAATTAGCTGGATTTATAACACCTACCCTAGATCATGCAAAAGGCAACTCCAACTATACACCATGCCTCCTCTGAACTGCTTGTATTTCTATTCTATTTGGGTTATTTTTCTCCATCATATTAGGATTAGTAGTCATAGTCTATTAGGGTATGGGTTAGTGCCAGGTGTCCCGGCCGGCAGGACACATCAACGTGGGCATCAAACATAGTTGGGAAGGAATGAAGGGACAAGAGACAGGACAGATGACACCCAGACAGGAGTTCTGATCAAGCTGCAAACTTTTATTGTTCTCACAGGGTGTTTATATGCTGCTGATGGGAAAGCTCTCTTATCGGCAGTTGCTGGATGTCTTCACAGGGTTAGATAACCTCAGGATATTTCAGGAAGACAGATGGCGACAGGATGTCTCAGGGAGATAGATGGTTGTGGGATATCTCCCAGGCAGGATGTCTCCCAGGGGGCTGTTTCTTGTAAGTGTCAGGCTATTCTTTGAAGGAGAACTTCCTTTTAGCCCCTGACATCTCCCCCTTTCTTATATAAAATATTTGACCTACCTTACCGGTCATGTTTTTAGGGGGGGGGTTAGAGGCTCTGTTTCTCTAGGAGGCCTTAGAATATCTCCTGATCCGAGCGAGCATCTTTACTAGCAGATTTCGTGGTGGCCTTGGCATGTTTTTGGAGGAGATGGCCTTGAAGGGGAAGCATGCCAACCGCCATGCACCAGAGCATGTCACTCACAGGTCTTGTGTTTGGGGATCCGTGGATCCATCCTTTTGCAATCCTTCCTGCACCCTCCGATATTATGGCCTAACGTCCTCACTCCATGGGTGCGTCTTCCCCCAAGCCGAAGGGCCCATGTAGATGAACCCTTATGGCAAGGGCAGAAGATGGTTTGTCAGAGCTGTTACTTATAGTTTTATGTAAGAAAGAGAGATTTGTGGGGATGTAAACTTAAGAAATAAGCCTGTGAGAAGGGTAGAACATCCTTTTAAAAGTTGACAGCGTGGTCTTCCATCTCCAGATGATGATAGTGGATTTGTAGGGGCTTAGAGGCCATAATATTAACGTGTTCTTTAATAAATTGTACCACACTGTTTATAATGCAGGGTCCTATGGTCACCATTAAACGTAAACCCAACAAAGGGCCTAATAGGGGAAGAAGGTAGGGTAGAAATCCATTAAGCTTTGTCCAGAGGGGATTTTCAAATAGTTCCCTTCATCTCTTTTCTAGATCTTCTTGAAGCTGCTTAAATTTAGTGCATACTATGACTGATTTATTGGCATAAAAGCAGCATCGTTCCCCTAAGGCCAATCAAATATCTCCCTGGTTAGCAGTCAGCAAATCTAAGCCTCGTCTGTTTTGAAGGAACACTTTTGCCAGGAAGTCTATTTGGTCCTACAAATCTTTAATGGTTTCTGATAGAGTTTGTACATCATTTTAAGTTGTTGAGACAGGCGATGGTAAGGGTGTATTGCCGTGCCTAAGCCAGTGTACCTGTGCCCACAGCAGCTGTTATTCCAAGGCTGGCAATAAGTGATAAGGCCTGTATCGCCCGCCTCTGTCTTTTGACTAAGGTGTCTAGGCTAGAGGTTCGTCTCCTGGGACAATAGTTATATCAGGGAGTAATAAGGCAAGAACACAGCCACTGTTCCAATTCGCTGGAAGCCTGGGGAAGGCCACATTTCCTCCACACATAACAACTGTGCCATTGGGGGGACAAAGAGATGGGATGGGTGAGGAATAATTTTGTACTGTTGAGCAATTTCCAAAGGAAGCAATTCCAAAATCCATATCATAGGTATTATTCTGCATCACGCCTAAAAGACATAATGTAAAAGTGCCTATAGGCTGTACTTTAAAGGGAAATCCGGGTTGGCATGTATTATCATTGTCCATAGTAGAATTAATAGGAACTGCCATAGGCATGCTTGCCTCTGTTGTCATGCAGAGCCAGCAATTACCAACAAGGGTGGGGTTGGAATTATTAAGGAAGGAGAAGGTAGTTTGCAAAATATCTAATGTATTGGTATCTAAACCTGGGAACTGGGATTTCGGCTACATTAAGGGATGATATGTGAACTCAGGGATTTGGGGTTTCAAAAGTTTGATTATCTGAGGATGCTTGACTGCATCAGTGGGTCCGCTACCATCAGAGACCCCTGTAGGGTCCTTAATGGGCCAGTAGGAAGTTTTTCCGACAGTGCCTTGGCACCCAGCTGACTGTAGCTTGGTGTATTTGCCTTCTCCTCCCTGGTCAAAGAGAACGGGGGTATAATGAATAGTGGTCCACCCTGCTTCATGAGTTTTAGTTAGGGAGGCTTCAAAAAATCATTCTCCCTGCTTGTTAACACAAATTGAGGCCGACACAAAACAAGAGACATGCATAGCCTGGGTATGCGTACGGGTTGCAGAACAATTTTGGAGAGCTTTACTTTTACTAGGAGGAATAATCTTTGGCTTGTTAACACATACCCATTTAGGCTGATGAACTCCTCTGAATTTATGGTCAACCTCGGCACGGAGGTAAGCCACCTTAGTCATGCAGTCAGCAGTCTGGTTCCAACTAGTGGGAGCCTGAGTCCAAGATCCTCCCTTGCCTTCACGGGGGGAGGGGGGGGAAGGTACTCCATGATGTTGGAAGGTGGAGGGCCCAGGCCTCCGTGCACAAACCTGTTCAGCAGAAGTGCCTTAAGCAGGATCCTCACACAGATTGTTGGATGGATCCGAAAAAGGGGAAAATTTGTACTCAGGGAGAGGGCCTCCGTCCCCGGTTTGAGGTAAGTCATTAACCTGTTTAACCAGGCATTCTGGTAACCATCTTGGGGCTGCTAGCTCTTGGTCCAATACACAAGCTGAGACACATTCCCAGATGAGGACAGGATGTGGGCATTTCCATTTATTTGTAAGGGGATTTCGCCACATAACAGGTGGCTGATCAGAATTGGAAAAGGGATGCCAGTGTGTGTCTGCAGCCGAAAGGCCTTCACTGTCTAGGGTAAGAAAAGAAAGGGCAAATAATGCATGGTTAAGGCAATGCCTGTGAGTGGTAAATACAAGGGCGGAAGCCTTAAGGCGAAATAGCCAAGTCTTTAAGGTAAGGTGGAACATTCCACAATGCCTTGGCCCTGAGGTTTGTATTGAATTCCAGTAGGATGACAAAATTGCAAGGTAGCACAAAACTGTTTAAACTTGGCACTGGTATATGGAGGACAATTATCTGTTTTAATATGTATTGGTTTACCCATTGTGGAAAAGGCTGAAACAAGATGAGAAAGGACATCTTTGGTAGCCTCTCCAGAATGTGGTGATGCAAAAATAAAGCTGCTGAAGGTATTGATAGAAACGTGTATATATTTGGTTTTTCCAAATTCAGGAAAATGAGTAACATCCATTTGCCAAACCTGATTTGGCAGTAATCCTCGGGGGTTAACTCCCAAGTGTTGAATGGGGAGGGAGAGAGCGCAAGCAGGGCATTCTTTTACTATTTCTCGTTTCTGTTGCCTGGTAATTTTACAAAGTAATCGAAGGCTCTGGGAATTTAGTTGGTGAAGATTGTTTAGCTCCGTGGCCTATTGAATGGAGCCACCAAAAATTGGAAAGATGGTAGGAGTTGCTGCATCAGCTTGAGCATTACCTGTGTTAGAGGGCCGGAAAGATCAGAGTGTGCCCTGATGTGTCCTAAGAAAAATGGGTGTTGTCTGGCCTGAATTAGCTGCTGAAGCTGGTGAAACAGAAAGGCCGCATTGGAAGAAGCTTTAATGGCGGGTGAAATCTCCAGCAGGGGCACAGAATGAGCAATGTAGGCACTGTCTGTATGAATATTAACAGGATTATCACAAAATGTTATAAAAACTTGTGTTATGGCAAACAATTTCACAAACTGTGCTGAATGATAGACAGTATCAAAGGTTGTAGGCTGGTTATTGACAACAAAGACCGCACAGCCATTACTGGAACCATCTGTAAAGACAGTAAGGGCTTGGAACTGGGAGCCTTTTGAGTAATTTTGGGAAAAATAAATGGATGTATCTGGACAAAATGTAAAAGGGTGTCATTGGGGACGTGGTTATCAATTGTTCCCAAATGGCCTGATTGGGCAATACCCCATTCATCCCCTCTCTGTAGTAAAAATTGGGTTTGGTCATTAGTATATGCAATTAAAATATTATCAGGGTCTTTGCCAAAATGTTGTCGAGAAAGCAAACGACTTTAATAATAATAGAAGCAACCTGAGCAAGATAAACAGTAATAAACTTGGAGGATGTGGTGGATAAATGGACCCAAAGCAAGGGGAAGCCTTTATTTTTAAAATATGGATATCACTGCCAAAATTTTCCTGAGGGTATATGAGGAGTGCGTAAAAGAACCAGAACCAGAGGAAGGTTATAAGAAATTTGTGTAACAAACTGTTTGGCAATGGCCTCTGTGACTTGGTTTAATGCCTGTCATGCCTCAGGAGTAAGCTTTTGAGGGGAGGAAGGGTAGGAATCACCTCTCAAAATATCATTAAGGGGCAAAAGTACACAAGTGGATAATTTTAAATATGTTCTTAGCCATTGAATATCTCCCAGTAATTTTTGAGAATCATTAAGGGTGTGAAGATGGTTCACACGCAGTTGTATTTTATGAATTTGGATCTGATTATCTTGAAGTTTAAGGCCCAAATAGGTATAAGGGTCCTGTGTTTAAACCTTATCAGGAGCTATCCGTAGTCTCAAGGTAGTGAGGGTTTTCTAAAGGTCCAAGTAACAATTATTAAGGTCATGGTAATTAGGTGCAGCAATTAAAAATTCATCCATATCATGTAAAACATAAAATTGTGGTCATCACTCTCTCACAGGGTCTACTGCTTGAACAACTTATATTTAGCAAAGACTAGGGCTGTTGGCCATACCTTGGGGAAGAACCTTCCATTGAAATCTCTACATAGGGCCGTGGAAATTAATGCAAGGGAGACTAAAGGCAAAATAGGGTCTATCCTCAGGATGTAAAGGAATGGTAAAAAAGCAAACTTTTAAGTCAATAACCATTTTACAATAGTTTTGGGAATAGCCATTGGTGTGGGAATTCGAGGCAGTAGTGCTCCCATCAGGCACATAACTTTATTACTGGCACACAAATATTGTAAAAGATGCCGCTTGTCTGATTTTTTCTTGATAACAAAAATTGGAGTAATCCATGGTGAGGTTGAGGGCTCTACATGGCCGGCTGCCAGCTGTTCCTGCACTAACATGGAGGCAGCCTCCAATTTTTTGGGGGGATAAGGGGCCACTGATCCACCCACACAAGAGTCTGAGTCTCCCAAATAATTTTATCTGCATGGGGTACAGGAGGGTCAGGAACCGACACTAAAAATCAGAATACCCAAGTCCATATGTATTTGTTTTTTTATGGGTTTTATAGTCCCCACCAGTCCTTGTCTCAGTCTCACAAGGCCTGTACCAGGGACAAAATTTATACAAAGCATTTGATGAGTCACCATGGAATTGGGACTGGCAAGAATCACTTCCATTTGACTCAAAATATCTCGGCCCCATAGGTTAACAGGGAGGTCAGGAACAATGAAAGGAGTGACAGTCACCTTATTACCCTCTTTATCAGTAAAGCTAAGAGCCCTAGAACTGACATGGGGATTTTTTGACTCTTAACCCTTTTAGGTCATTCAAGGATGGGGTGATGGGCCAACCTGATGGCCAGTATTTGTGAGAAATAATTGTGGCATCAGCTCCAGTATCTAGAATTCCTTGGAATTCCTTTTTTTCAATAAGTAAGGTAAGGGTGGGTCTATTGTGAGAAATGGGCTGAACCCAATATACATCAGAGGAGCCGAGGGAGGCTGTCCCCCATTGTATGTTTGGGCGGTGGAAGTGCCTCCTGAATCCAAGGGAAGGAATATTAATTGTGCAAGTCTTGTTCCTGCTGGGATGGCCACAACTCCATTAATAGCTGTTGCTAGTATTTTTATTTCTCCAGTGAAATCATTATCATTAATGCCAGGGAAGACCTGAACACCATTTAAGGTAGCAGAGGCTCTTCCAAGAATAAGGGCACTCGTATGAGATGAAGGGGGACCCATCATTCTAGTGGGTATTATCTGGTGCCCTTGCATTGAGTCTAATATTGTATCGGTGGTGGCACAGAGGTCCAATCCTGCGCTGCCTGGGGTGGCTAGTTGGAGGGAGGCAATTGTGGGGAAGAATTTTGTGGTAGGTTTGGAGTTTGGAAGGGAATAAACCTTATTGCCCCTGGTTTTGTCCTGGGGGAGGTCGTGGCCAGGGGCTGGCCCCGCAGGGGGTTTCCTGAGAAGCAGGAAGAAATAGGCTTCTGAGGCCATTTGTCTTAGATCTACACTTACTGGCCCAGTGATGACATTTACCACATCTAGAACAAAGGGTAGCTGGGGGCGGTTTAGCCCCAGTTTGAGGAGACGATATTCCTAGGCTTTGTTTGTCTTTCAGACACTTGCGTGCAAAATGGCCAGGTTGTTTACAAGTAAAGCAAGTACATGAGCCAGGATTGTGAAAGGCCTTGGTAAAGGGGGCATGTAGGGCGAGACCCATGGCATGGGCTGCACCCACCCCTGCACAGAGTCTAATAAAGTCCGAAAGTTTCCCTTTTTCCTTATGTGGTCGAAGAACATCCTGACATGCCGGGTTGGCGTTTTCAAAGGCAAGATGTTTTACAAAAGTTCTTTTGCTTTCGCTTGGTCCAAGCAAGCATTCTGCAGCTAGGTTAAGCCGGGGAACAAGGTTTCTATAAGGGTCGTTGGGTCCTTGTCAAATTTTTGCCAAAGAAGTGGTAGCCGAGCCAGTTTGAGGGAGGCATCTCCAAGCATGTAAGCAAGCCATCTGAATCTGCGCCAAAATTCCAGCAGGGAAACGTGCCTATTTAGTTTTAGTGTCAAATGGCGCATAGCCCACTAGCTTAACATAAGTTCAGGATTTAGAGGAGGCCTTAGTTAATTTATTTTGAGCAGTTTCCTGACAGTGCTCCTCGAAATCTGCATTCCATAACAGGAAATCTCCGGCACTGAGGGTAGCTCGGTCTAAAAATTTCCAATCATTGGGAGTAAGCCATTGTGCGCTGTGGCTTTCTAATAAAGTCAACTTGTAGGGCACAGTGGGGCCATTGTGAGCACAAGTCTTTTTATGTTTTTCAAGAAAACGCAGGCTTAATTTTTTTGTAGACACTCTGGGTTCCTTCCTGCCTAGGGGTGAACTCCTCATCCTCTGAGTCCTGATCTCCTTGATCCATTTCCCCCACTTCCTCCTCTTGATCCTCGTCTAAGTCTTTGACCTCAGCCTGGGCAGGCTTATCTATCTGACTGCGGGTGACTGGGAAGGCGAGAACAGGCTGATGGAGTGGCTTAGCCTTTGTATTAGACCGCCGTGGGCCAGCTTGCATTGACTCCGTGCCTAAGGCTAATGAACAGAGCTCAGAGTCTAGGGTTCTTAATTCTTTTAAAAGTTTGATCTGTTCCTGTCTATGTTGGAGAGACTCTCACAAGGGAGCCAGGCTAGGCAAGGGAAGTGGGGAAAAATATCTGGGTTGCATTTTGCTCCTGAAAGGCTGGAGCACAAAAGGCAGGAGGGATATAGGAGGTAGGTAGATGTGTAAGTCCTATAGGCTGTGGCAGGGTCCTGAGAGGTGGCGCATCTTCTGAATGGTAGCTTGCTGCTTCCTTCTCCAAGGTAGCCTCCGTCCTAGGGGTCAATGTGTCTCTGGGATTTAAAACTCGATAAAGGTGTTTGGTAACCATTGGAGCCTTATTCATTAGGGTGGTATTTTGAGGGGGACTAGGAAGGTTCCCAGGGTCCTGGGGAGACTGAGAAGGGTCAATGTCTATACTAACTGATGGGCATGCCGTGGGGAGACGAGAGGTGTTTTGCATAGTCTCTTCTCCAATCCTGACAAGTTGTAAGGTACCATTGTCAAAGGGTGAACTTTTAAGAATTTCATTAATTAAGTTCCAGTAAGAAAAGGTGGGAACTGGCACTTTTTCTGGGCCAAAGGTTTCATAATAATCTTTTAAACAGTCTCTTACTCTAAGCCATCTTTTGCCATCAATGGTCACTTCAATGTGAAACCATGGACACAATTCTCCTATGTATTAGAAGAAAAATTTTAAGTCCTTTTTCTTAACACGCACCCCTCATGTCTTGAAGGACTCCTTGAGGCCTGACAAAAACAAATCATGTGACGAAACTGCTTGTCCCATGGTGGGTCACTCACCATGCGTCATCCCCACTCTCCTCCTGGATCTGTCTCTTTGTGGTGTCTGCTGAGGCAATCGCGAGCTCCACTTGATGAAGTCTTCCAGGAGGACGGGGTTCCCAATCAGTCAAAGGCTCGAGCCCCAGTCAGTGGGTGCCAGTAGTCACGGCTGGAAAGACACATCAACAGGGGCAGCAAACCTAGATGCGGAGGAATGAAGGGACAAGAGACACGAGAGATGACAGAAAGACAGGAGTTCTGATCAAGCTGCAAACTTTTATTTTTCACACAGGGGCATTTATATGCTGGAGATGGGAAAGCTCTCTT
This sequence comes from Callospermophilus lateralis, assembly GCF_048772815.1. Classification (NCBI taxonomy): domain Eukaryota; kingdom Metazoa; phylum Chordata; class Mammalia; order Rodentia; family Sciuridae; genus Callospermophilus; species Callospermophilus lateralis. The sequence goes on from NW_027511666.1 coordinate 243,369, forward strand.
ATCCAAAGTTCCTGGATGTCTTCACAAGGTGAGATAAACTCAGGATGTTTCAGGAATACAGATGGCAACAGGATGTCTCAGAGACACAGTTGGCTACAGGATGTCTCCCAGACAGGATGTCTCCATGGGGGCTGTTTCTTGTAAGTGTCAGGCTATTCTTTGAAGGTGAATTCCTTCTACGCCTGACAGTCAGGGATTCAGTATTTCAAATGGAAAATTGGAAAAAGAATCCAATGTGTATTCAGAACAATGCCTTGACATTACCTTCATCCCATGTAAGACACAATTAGAGGAGAAGAGTTAGAAAATCGGTGAATACACATCTGGAATGGAAAATGCTCAGGAGTTCACAACCTTGGAGGTGGTATAGGAGTTTCCAAAAGTCAGGGACAGGGTAAAAACACCACAAACATGGAGCTCTGCCGGCCTAAATATTTCTTGAGAAACTTCATCTGAGGTTGTTTTTAGGAGCTTTAGCTTCCTTTATAGTGAGACGATCAAAGCTGGGTCAGCATCTATGTGACCTAGAGGACATTGTTTCTTATTTTCCAATGAACATGAGGCAGCAGTGCTGAATTCTCTCTTTGTAGGGAAACTGTGGCCACTGGTGGCTAAGTGTCTCCCAGAGTGGAATGTGAAGCCATTTGTCATCCTCCAATTTTTGTGGTGTTTCTTGCAGCTGCACTGGGAGTTTGATATTTGCTTCACAAAATACAAGAAGTTCAACTGGGACACAGTGATGGAGGGAGTTCTGTCACGTGTGGTGGGTAAGGGTCTGCAGGAGAATGAACCAACAAGGCTTCTATCCAACATAGCTTGCCCTCTTGACCATAGCAATCTGATTGAAAACATTGCCCTGAATCCTCTCCATATAACAAGATGCCTTTACATACAAGGATCTGGGGCTTGTACCATGTCAGTCACAAACCATTTGGAAGTGAAGGGCAGATGCAGATGACCCGACCACAGATGTTTTAACACACACCAGCACACCACTGCTCTAGGCCAACTACTCAGCAGGCTCCAAATTACTGGCATCTCCGTTCTACAGCATTTTCATGAAACCCAGTCAATCAAGGCACTGTCTGGTACACTGATGGTCATCAATAGGACATCCAAAGGTTCTTCAGGTCCACCTGGTCATGGGAATGTCAAAAATTTAAAGGTATTTATCTAGCCATTTTTCAAGGGTGAAGTTGGAGGCACTGTGGGTTTCAATTCATTCAGGAATGATTAAATGGAGAGGAAGCTCATTTCAATGAAAGCTCTGGAGAACTATCACACGCAAGGCTTCCCAAAGACAGGCCAAAAGGTCCCATGAAGCCAGACCTATTGAGGTCTACAATTTGAGGTCCATATGTGTTTTGACTTGCAACTATGGCTGCCAAGTCTTTAAGAATAAAATCATGTGATATCCTTCCCAAGATTCCCAGTGCTCTGTGGAAAGCCAACCTGGGCATAGATCCCAGTTTCCAAGGGCGACTCTCATGCATGGCCTCCTAAAATCCCAACACAATACAAGGCAATACTTCTTTGAGGTAAGTTCCACAACTCAGTCTCTAAGGAGAATCACACCAGTGTTCAAGCCCAGGTGGACCCAGTCATCTATTCCAAGCGCCACACAAATGACCGCAATTAAAATCAAGACACTCCCACATGGCCCTCATTTTCTTCCATATAGACACTCATCATAACCTCTGGCTGGAGGTTTCCATGAGGGGCACAGCCTAAGACAGTGTCCAAAATAAGCTCCCTTGCATCCATTTGCCTAAAGTCAGTGTGGCCGGGACATCCTTCCTGTGAACCAGGAGTGTTCAAAGAGGCCTGCCGTTAATATTGCTCTTATTCTCAATTTTGAGGCCTACTGACTGTGGTGTTTAGATTCTTTATGTTAATTGGAGTCATGAGAAAACCCAAGAACCTATGGTCTAGTGTCTGCAGGGCTTTGAAGAACTCATTTGACCCAAAGGATCCATATTCTCAATGATGGAAGTCAGAAACCTTACAGAGGAAGGCGAGAAACTTCATCCAAAATGACTGCTCTTTTGGCTTTTTGATTTGCATGCACACATGGGATTTTTCTTTAGATCCATCAGGTGCTGAGAATCTAAGCCACAGCCTCACACAGGGCCAAGAGGCTGATTCAGACACATCCCTTTCCAAAGCAATTAAGAAAGAGCCACAGGTAATGTTTATACATTTCCATTTGAAAACTGTTTTCTTCAGGCTTCAAAAAGGCATAGCCTGAGGCAAAGACCTTCCTGACATTCAGGGCAACAGAAGGATATGTAAGCAAAAGGCCCAAAGCGGGGTTTTTCCATTGAGACTTTCCTGGTCACACTGATATCTGAGTTTTCTGAGATGCTCATCATTTCCTTCAGCTCTCTAGTACATGGCCGTATCACAGAGCATGGAGGTGGTTCATATCTTGGACACAATACCATGAGCGTATTCTGGAGGTTGCCCATAATTCAGGTAGAGAACAGGAACTTAAGAAGATATTAGGTGTTGCCCATCCATTAGGCAAGCCGCAGACCATTCATAAATTGGGCAGAATGAATGCTGGGAAGATTTCTACTAGAAAGGACACATGTATTTATGCATTCTCTTTTCTATTGTCTACAACCATGGACACAGTGGGATACACAGATATAGAAAGACTAGCCTTGTCAAACGACTTACTAGAATCAGTTCACACCAAACCAAACAAACCGACTTTCTTACCTATTCTCAGAACATGAGACAAAACCACAAACCAATACCCACACCCACACCCACACAGACCCCCAAGTACGTCTGTGACAATACGGAGTGTCGTTTGATGGTGGGCCATAAGAAATTCCCTCATAATGGGCTGTCCTGTCTCAGATCTAGTCTCTGTGGCCATCTTTGTGAATCTGTAAGGAGCCAGTGGTGAGCCACTATCTGCTTTCTCAGGAAAGGCCCCTCTTCAGACCTTCCTGGCATTTGGCCATCCTCACATAAGTAGGTACCAAGAAAGACTGACTCTGTCTTTGGTAAATCCGAAAAATTTTGACCACTGGGACTGTGACTGGGACTGGCTCTGGATGCCTGGCTTTCTGGATCCCAAGTTCAGAGAATTCCATCACCAAGGAAGTGAGGTGAGGTCACTTCCTTCAGGAACTGAATGAGGTCCATACCTTGGCAACCACTTTGTCCTAACAGTTGCTTCCAAGGGTCCCATGAGATGGAGGCTGCACCTACTTACTCTGACATTTTCACAAGTTACAATGGTATAAAACCATAGGCACCCAGGAACATCTCTCCACACAGGCCTGGTTTGCTGCATCTTCTTTACATTAAGAAGAGAGAGGTTGATTCTGACACAACCCTTCATCCTGACCAGGTTGTTTGCAATGAAAGATGACTTTTGCTCTCTGAGGTCCTTAATAGCTTCCTACATCTTCTCCAGGGATCATCTTTAATGACCTTTGAGGTTCTCAGCAGGTGAAAGATCCCTTAATTTCTGTCTTGTAAGACCAACTCTGTCCCTGCTCTTCTGTAAAGTTAGATTGAGGGAAGAGTGTATGGTTAGGGTTAATAACATGTTCAATCTGTGTTAGGAACTATTCTGCTGGATGAATAATGTTATTGAGAACCTACGATATTTATAAGAATATGTAGGTGAAATATATGTATGAAAACAGAAATCTAAGATTTGAAACCCTGAAGGGCATTGGGCCCTTCATTGGTATACTTAGTGTTGACTTACTTTCTGCACAGATGTCTCAGATAAATCCATATACAATGGCATAGGACCTTGTACATTGGATGATTGAATGTGGAAGAGAACATCCAGTCAAAAAGGGATAGTAGGTAAGATTAGGAAGATAGTTGGTAGGTTTTGGAAGGAGAGTGAGTATAGGATTTGGAAAAAAAAACTTCTTTAGCAATAGGGTTTCTGTTAGAGGGTGAAGGTAAATGTCAGCACATATGAAGATTCAGTCACAATGATGAACTTTGGAAAATATGTAGGAAATCAGATAATAATAGAGACATTACAAAATCAGGGAAAGTACAAAGTGAGTGATAGGATTAGACATTTTGAACAGGGTTGAGTTTGAATATATAATCTTAGGAAGAAACAAATATGTAGTCACCAATAGGATTGACATTTGAGAGCATTAGGCAATGTGGACATGGATGTTTTTAGTAATCCCTGTTCACTTTCCTTTTAGGCTTTGGTACAATCATAAGTGTAACCTTTGCATTTTGTGTCCAGAATATTACTGTGATAAAATGTATATGTAGATCGCGTGACATTAGTATTTCTTCCAGCATTTCTGGGAGCAATGTTTTGAAGTCCTATAAATTAGTATTGGTGGTACAAAGAGGTGTACACTGTGTCTATGAATATAGAGATAGTGCATGAATAGACCACATTGTGAATCAATAATATAACTGGTCCCACTTTAAATAATAGATTGAATTCATATCTGAAAATATATAAGAAATCTTATATCGATATACCATCATTCATTCCAACCAGCAATACATCTAATGGTAATATTAGGGTTATGGTTTATCACGAAGTGTCTTTGAGTTTTGCTTCAAAAGTGATCATGGAAATCAAAAATAATGTGTTTGGAAAGAAGTCTCATGAAAAGACCCATCAAAAACATGGAGGAATACATGTGTTCTGTAGAATAACGTGATTGAAAGTGAACAAAATGCCTATAAATTTGCAAACTTTTGGATGAAATATATTTGGTATGATGAGCATAAACTGAAGAAATAGTAATGTACCAGTGTTGAATAAAATAAATGTCAAAATGCACAACATGTCCCATAGGAATCTACTTGTATTGATGTTAAACTGGTTCAGTTACTGTGGAAATATTAGGATTTGTATGCACCTTTCACTGAAGATAGTTTTCAGTACTAGGAAACAAGTATGTATTTCAGGTGAATGAATAATTTTGAGAATACTCTTGTGAAAATTTGATTATAAATACACATACTTGAATATGAATGAGTTTAGGGAGTGTATAACAAGACATATATTTCATATTTTGAAAAATCTGGAGAGTGTGTATATATATATATATATACATACACAAACACACAGACATTAAAAATAGCATAATATATTCCAATTGAAATTCACCATGAAATATATGTCATCTACAGATTCAAATGTATTTATTTTATTGAATATGGATTTATGTATAATGTTGTTAAACAAGGAAGCTCACTCATAGATTGAATTTTCAGTTCCAACAGCTTTTAGGAGGAGTGATCTCTTACAATTTGTATCTGCCAAGTCAGTCACCTCACAAGAATGTACGTGTGGTATCAGGTAAGATTCTATAATTGCATGTAAAAATACATGTGCTGAATAGGATACAGAGAAAGGGATGCCTTGACATTACAATCACGGAGACTAAGGCACAATTAGAGGAGAAGAGTTAGAAAATCTGTGAATAAATATCTGGAATGGAATATGCTCAGGAGTTCACAACCTTGAAGACGGAAGAGGAGATTTCAAAAGTAAGGGACAGGGAAAACAGTCCACAAACATGGAGCTCTGGTTCCCTAAATCCTTCTTGAGAAACTCACTCTGAGTTTGGGCACTTGAAATATATGTTGTTGTCGGGAGATTTAGCTTCCATTGTAGTGAGACAATCAAAGCTGTGTCTGCATCTATGTTACCTCGAGGACATGGTTTCTTATTTTCCACTGAATATGTGGCAGCAGTGCTGAATTTTCTTTAGTAGGTAAACTGTGGCAACTGGGGGATAAGTGTATCCACATGTGGACTGTGAGGCCATTTGGTCATCCTCCACTTTTCGTCGTGTTTCTTGCTGCTGCACTGGGATTTTGGTATTTGCTTCATGATATACAAAGAATTCAACTGTTACCTGGTGCGTGAGTGAGTTCTGTCACTTTTGGTAGGTCAGGGTCTGCAGGAGAATGCACCAACCAGGCTTATATCCCACATGACTTGCCCCCTTGACCATAGCAATCTGATTCTAAACATTGCCCTGAATCCTGTCCATATAACAAGATGCCTTTACATACAAGGGTCTGCTGGCTGCACCATGTCAGTCACAAGTCACTTGGAAGCCAATGGAAGATCCACATGGCCCCACCACAGTTGTTTTATTGCACACCTGCCCAGCACTGCTGTAGGCCCACCTCTCAGCAGGCTCCAACTTCCTGGTATCTCTGTTCTGAACCATTTTTATGAAAACCAGTCAATCAAAGCACTGTCTTGTAATCTCATGATCAGCCACAGGATATCCAAAGATTCTCCAGTGCCACCTGGTCATGGGAAGTTTAAAAATTTCTTGGTATTTATCTACCCATTTTTCAAGGTTGAAGTTGGAGGCACTGTGTGTTTCATTTCATTCTGGAACTATTAAATGGTTAGAAAGCTCATTTCAATGTAATCTCTGCAGAAGTCTCACAGGCAAGGCTTCCCAAACAGTGGCCAAATGATCACATGAATCCAGGCCCATTGGGATCTACATTGTGACATCCATGTGTGTTTTGACTCTCATATATGGCTGCCAAGTCTTTCAGAATAAAATCATGTGGTAACCTGGCTGAGATTCCCAGTGCTCAGTGAACAGCCACCCTGGGCCTAGATCTCATTTTACAAGGGTGACTCTCATGTGAATCCTCCTAAAATCCCAACAAAATTCATGGCAATACGTCTCTGAGGTGAGGTCCACAACTCAGTCTCTAAGGGGAATCACAACAGAGTTAAAGCCAAGGTGGACCCAGTCATCTATTCCAACGGCCACACATGACCACAATTAAAACCAAAACACTCCCACATGGCCCTCATCTTCTTCCATATGGACACTCATCATTACCTCTGGCTTGAGGTTTCCATGAGGGGCACAGCCCAAGACAGTGTCCAAAATAACCTCCATTGCCCCTCATTTGCCTAAAGTCAGGGTGTCCTGGACACTCGTCCGGGGAACCAGGAGTGATCAAATAGGCCTGCTATTAATATTGCTTTGCTCCTCCAATTTGAGGCCTACTGACTGTCAGGTATAGATTCTTTATGTGATTTGGATTCTGGAGAAAACAGAAGCAACTATGGGATAGCCTCTAAAGGGCTTTGAAGAACTCATTTGATCCAAAGGTTCCTATTCTCACTTGATGGAGGTCAGGAAACTTACAGGGAAAGGCGAGAGACTTCTTCCATAATGACTGCTCTTTTGGCCAATTTAGTTTTGGATGCAAACATGGGATTTTCTTTACATCCATCATGTGCTGAGAATCTAAGCCAAAGCCTAACACAGGACCTAGAGCCTGATTCAGACATATCCCTTTCCAATGCAATTAAGCAAAGAGTCACAGGTGATGCCCATTGATTTCCATTTGAAAACTGTTTTCTTTAGGCTTCCCAAAGGGGTGGCCAGAGGCAAAGACCTTCCTGACATTGAGGGCAACAGAACAATAGGTAACCAAAGCAGTATTTCTCCACTGAGACTTTCCTGATTACACTGATATCTGAGTTTTCTGAGTTGCTCGCCATTCCCTTCAGCTATCCAGTACATGGCCATGTCACAGAGCTTGGTGGTGGTATACATCTTGGACACAAAACCATGGGCCTATTCTGGAAAGTGGCCAGAATTCAGAAAGAAAACAGGAACTTAGGAAGATATCAGGGGTTGCCCATCAATAATGCAAGCCACAGTCCATTCATAAATGGGAAGTATGAATCCGGGGAAGCTTTCTACTAGAAAGGACACATCCATTGAAGCATTCTCTTTTCTAATGTCTACAACCCCTGACACAGTGGGATACACAGACCTAGAAACACTCACCTTTTCAAACGACTTACTAGAATCAATTAACTCCAAACAAAACAAACTGCCTTTCTTACCTATTCTCAGAACATGAGACAAAACCACAAACACACACCCACACCCACAAATGCACCTCCTTCCCCCAAGTAGGTCTGTGACTATCCGCAGTGTCCTCTGACTGGTGGGCCATACTATGTTTCCATGAAATGGCCTGTTCTGTCTCAGATCTGTTCTCCTTGTCCAACTCTGTGAAGTTGACAGGAGCCAACGGTGAGCCACAACCTGGTTTCTCAGGAAAGGGCCCTCTTCAGAGCTTTACTGGCATTTGGCCATCCTCACATCAGTAGGTACCAAGAAAGACTGACTCTGTCCTTGGTAAATCCAAACAAGTGAGATCACTGGGACTGGGACTGGGACTGGCTGTGGGTGCCTGGCTTCCTGGACCACATGTTCAGAGATTTCGAACACCAAGGAAGTGAGGTGAGGTCACTTCCTTCAGGAACTGAATGAGGTCACTGCCTTGGCAAACACATTGTCCTAATTGTTGCTTCCAAGGCCCCATGAGATGGAGGCTGCCCCTACTTCCTGTGACACTTTCACAAGTTAGAATGGTATATCATCCATAGGCACTCCAGAGCAGCTCTCCACACTGGCCTGTTTTGGTCCATCTTCTCTACATTAAGAAGAGAGAGGAAGATTCAGACACAACCCTTCATCCTGACCAGGTTGTTGGCCATGGAAGGTGACTCTTACTCTCTCAGGTCCTTCATAGCTGCCTACATCTTCTACAGGGATCATTTCTGCATGGACGTTTGAGGTTCTCAGCGGGTGGAAGATCCCTTAAATTCCTGTATTGTAAGACCAACTCTTTCCCTGCTCTTCTGTAAAGTTAGATTGAGGGAACAGTGTATGGTTAGGGTTAATAACATGTTCGATTTGAGTTAGGAATTGTTCTGCTGTATGAATAATGTTATTGGGAACCTGCGATATTTATAAGACTATAGAAGGGAAATATAAGTATGAAAACAGAAATGTTCTAAGGTTGTATGGTAATTCTAGGCTTAAAATAAAAACATGTTGGAGAATTATGTGTATCATTTGTGTTGTATAATTGGACTTGTTATCAAAAAGATATGTACAGTTACATGTTACTTTTTACACTTAGATAAAATTTAAAAGTATTTTTAAGTTAATGAGAGCCTAATCTCTGTGAAGGTTTTATTGTAAAACACAAAGGTAAAATGCCCATTCATTTCCATGTGAAAACTGTTTTCTTCAGGCTTCAGGAAGGAGTAGCCTGAGGAAAAGATGTTCCTGATATTCAGGGCAACATAACAATAGGTAATCAAAAGGCCCAAAGCAGGGTTTCTCCACTGAGACTTTACTGGTCACACTGATATCAGAGTTTTCTGAGATGCATTCCCTTCAGCTATCCAGTACATGGCCATGTCACAGAGCTTGGAAGTGGTACATATCTTGTACACAAAACCATGAGCCTATTTTGGAGAGTGGCCAGAATTCAGGAAGGATACAGGAACGTAAGAAAATAATAGGTGTTGCCCAATGATAAGGCAAGCCACAGTCCATTTATAAAATGGGCAGGATGAATGCTTGGAAGTTTTCTCTTTGACAGGACACACCCATTGAGGCATTCTCTTTTCTAATGTCTACAACCATGGACACAGTGGGATACACAGACATAGAAACACTCGCCTTGTCAAAGGACTAACTAGAAACAGTTCACTCCAAACTAAACAAACCCCCTTTCCTAACTATTCTCAGAACATGAGAAAAAACCAGAAACCCACTCAAACACCCACGAAGTCACCTCCTTCCCCCAAGTAGGTCTGAAACTATCCAGAGTGTCCTATGACTGGAGGGCAATACTATGTTCCCCAGAAATGGCCTGTCCTGTCTCAGATCTGGTCTCCTGGGTCAACTCTGTGAAGTTGTCAGGAGACAGCAGTGAGCCTCTAACTTCTTTCTCTGGAAGGGCCCCTCTTCAGAACTTTCCTGGCATTTGGCCATCCTCACATCACTAGGTACCACAAAAGACTGACTCTGTCCTTGGTAAATCCAAACAAGTGAGACCACTGTGACTGGAGCTTGGACTGGGTCTGGATGCCTGGCTTCCTGGAACCCAAATTCGGAGAGTTCCATCAACAAGGATGTGAGGTGAGGTCACTTCCTTCAGGAACTGAATGTGGTCACTGCATTTGCAACCACTTTGTCCTAACATTTGCTTCCTAGGGTCTCATAATATGGAGGATGCGCCTACTTCCTGTGACACTTTCACAAGTTCGAATGGTATAGAAACAATAGGCACCTGGGAACAGCTCTCCACACAGGCCTAGTTTGGTAAATCTTTCCTACATTAAGAAGAGAGAGGATGATTCAGACACATGCTTTTAACCTGACCGGGTTGTTTGCCATGGAAGATGACGTTTGCTCTCTCAGGCCTTTCATAGCTGCTTGCATCTTCTCCAGGGATCATATCTGCATGGACCTTTGAGGTTGTCAACAGGTGGAAGGTCCCCTACACCCCTGTATTGTAAGACCAACTCTGTCCCTGCTCTTCTGTAAAGTTGGATTGAGGGAAAAGTGTATAGTTAGGATTAATAATATGTTCGATTTGTGGTAGGAATAATTCTGTTGGATGAATAATGGTATTGGGAACCTGCAATATTTATAAGAATATACAGGTGAAATGTAATTATGAAAACTGAAATCTAGGTAAGATTTGAATACCAGAAAGGCATTGGGCCCATGATTGGGATACATTTCTTTGAATTATGTTCTGCACAGATGTCTCAGATAAATCAATATACAATGGCATAGGACCTTGTACCTTGGATGATTGATTGTTGAAGAGTTCATCCAGTCAAAAAGGGATAGTCGGTAGGATTAGGTAGATAGTCGGTAGTTTTAGAAAAAAGAGTGAGTATAGTATTTGGACAAAAAGTTCTTTAGCAATAGGGTTTCGGATAAAGAGTGAATGTAAATGTCAGCACATGTGAAGAATCAGTCACTATGATGAACTGGGGAAAATATGTAGGAAAAGAGATATCAATAGAGACATTAGGAAATCAGACAAAATATAAAGTGAGTGATAGGATTAGACATTTTCAACATGGTTGAGGTTGAATATATAATCTTGGGAAGAAACAAATATGTACTCACCAATAGGATTGACATTTGAGAGAATTAGGCATCCAAGACATGGATGTTTTTAGTAATCCATGTTCACTTTCCATTTAGGCTTCAGGACAATCCTAAGTGTGACCTTTGCATTTTGTGTCCAGAATATTACTGTGATAAAATGTATATGTAGATCAGTTGACATGAGTCTTTCTTCCACCATTTCTGTGAGCAAAATTTTGAAGATATACAAATTATTATTGAGGGTACACAGAGGTGTACCCTGTGTCTATCAATATAGAGACAATGCATGAATAGACCATACTGTGAATAAATAATATAACTGGTTCCACTTTAAACAATGGATTCAATTGATATTTGAAAGTATACAAGAAATCTTATATTGATATACAATCATTCATTCCCACCAGTTTTACATCTAATGGTAATATTAGGTTTACGGTTTATCATGACGGGTGTGTGAGTTTTGCTTCAAAAATGATAATGGAAATCAAAAATAATGTCTTTGGAAAAAAGTCTCATGAAAGGAGCAGTCAAGAAACGTGGAGGAATACATGTGTTCTGAAGCAGGAAGTGATTGAAAGTAAAACAAATGCATATAAATTTGCTAAATTGTGAATGAAATATACATACTATGATGTGCATAAACTGGACAAATAGTAATGTACCAGTGTTGAATAAAAATGAACGTCAAAATACAATTATATCCCATAGGAATCTTCTTGCATTTATGTTAAACTGGGTCAGTTACTGTAGAAATATTAGAATTTTTTTTGGTGTTATAATACAATTTATTTTAGCACTAGCATGCCACAGAATGTCGAGGAAAGAGCAATGGATTTTTAGTTATTGCACTAGTAATCTATCATTAAATGACTATTTTGGGGAGTCTAGAAATTACATAAGGCTATGTAACATTTTTTTTATTTAGCATTCATAAAAACTTAGAATTTTGGTAATATTTCTACTTTTTTATTTATTTTTTATTTTTTCAGTTGTTGATCGACCTCATTTTATTTATTTATATGTGGTGCTGAGAATATAACCCAGTGCCTCAAACATGCTAGCCAAGCATGTTACCACTGAGCCAGACACCCAGACCCTCCACATTTATCTTATAATCAAACACTCCTCTCCCTCTTCTTTACTCACTTTCTTCCTCATTTTCCCCCTTCTCTCTCTTCCTTTTTCATTTTCCCTCCATAGGAGTTTTTCTCTCATGTCATTACAAACAGTAATATGCTATGAAATTTACATTTAAGAATTTTTTTATAGTCATTCTTTTTTCTTGAGAAAATTTAATAATTATAATAACCTATAGATATATTACAATACATTTATTATACATATGTATCTATATTCATGCATATGTATTACATATGATATATATACATATATATTTAAAAGTACTTTGATTAGCCTGTTAGAAATAATATAGACCAAGTCTTTCTTAATTTTCAAGTCTTCTAGAATTAACAGCTTACAGTGAAAATCAAATAAACATATTTAAGTAAACAGGTATCATTCTTATTTATCAATACTTATCATTTAAGTTTTTATATTACATTAAGCTGTGATATGGCATATTAACTCTTATGAATTAGTGAAATTTTATTTGAACAACCTTTTATTTAAGGACCATATGCACTGACATTTTAAATGGCTTTCTTGTGATTTTAATTTCTATCAATTGCATATTTATTGCCAAATACTTATTTTATTAATTTTCATATTCATGATTGATATAAAGTCAATTGTTTAATTCTTCTTGTAAGTAGTTACTTATTACAGTAATAATTCTACATCTTTATAAGAAAAATGGTACAAAGATATTTTCATGCAAAATTAAGAATAATCGCATGCTCTAAATGTTTCATTGTTGATACATATAATAAAGAGCTTTTGATGAGTCTCTTCCCCAGTAAAACATAAAATGCAAAGATATAGTTGGGTATGTATGTCCAAATAAAGATAAGGAAAAATACACATTATCAGCTCAAACTATCAAATAAAAGATGAAAAGAACACTCCAACACATTGTACGAACTTGTCAGATGAGGTAGCCTAAGACTAGACCTGGTCCATGACAAAATATTCACGAAAAAAAATGAAATATGAAAAATATAGGAAATGATATGAATTTTTCATGAAGGTAGGTGGATTATCCTTTAATCTCAATATATGTTCATTTTCAAAAGCCAGTTTTCTGGTAAAATAAATTTGTGATATTTACAACTACACAAAACAAACTTTCTGCTTATCAAAATGAATGCATCTCAACTTCTTTTTAGCTGATTTCTTCCCACTCAATTTTAAACCTTTGTTTATTTATTTTTATTGGTTTTTCAAAACATTACAAAGCTCATGATATATCATCTTTCATACATTTGACTGAAATGGGTTATGAACTCCCAATTTTCCCCAAATACGAATTGCAGAATCACATCAGTTACATATTCACATTTTTACATAATGTCACATTAGTGACTGTTGTCCTCTGCTACCTTTATTATCCCCTACTATCCCCCCTCCCCTTTCATCCTATCTTCCCTCTCTTCCTCATCTGCTTTTTCACTTCTCTCTCTTGTTTCCGCCTTTCCCCTCACAACGTCTTATATGTAATTTTGTGTAACAATGAGGGTCTCCTACCATTTCCATATGCTTTCCCTTCTCTCTCCCTTTCTCTCTCCCACTTGTCTTTGTTTAATATTAATCTTTTCCTCATGCTCTTCCTCCCTGTTCTATTCTTAGTTACCCTATTTTTATCAAAGCAGACATTTGGCATTTGTTTTTTTAAGGATTGGCTAGCTTCTCTAAGCATAATCTGCTCTAATGCCATCCATTTCCCTGCAAATTCTATGATTTTGTCATTTTTTAGTGCTGCCTCCATCGTGTATAGATGCCACATTTTTTTTATCCATTCATCTATTGAATTGCATCTAGGTTGGTTACACAGTCTAGGTATTGTGAATTGTGCCACTATGATCATTGATGTGGCAGTATCCCTTTAGTACACTCTTTTAAGATCCTCAGGGAATAGTCCGAGAAGGGCGATAGCTGGTTCAAATGGTGGATCCATTCCTAGTTTTCCCAGGAATCCCCATACTGATTTCCATGTTGGCCTCAACAATTTGCAGTCCCACCAGCGGTGTACAAGTGTCCCCTTTTCCCCACATCCTCGTAAACACTTGTTGTTGTTTGACTTCATAATGGCTGCCAATCATACTGGAGTGAGATGGTATCTTAGGGTGGGTTTGATTTGCATTTCTCTGACTGCTAGATATGGTGAGCATTTTTTCATGTACTTGTTGATTGATTGTATGTCCTCCTCGGTGAAGTGTCTTTTCAGGTCCTTGGCCCATTTGTTGATTAGGTTATTTGTTATCTTATTGATAATTTTTTTGAATTCTTTGTATATTCTGGATATTAGGGCTCTATCTGAAGTGTGAGGGGTAAAAATTTGTTCCCAGGATGTAGGCTCTCTATTTACTTCCCTTTTTGTTTCTCTTGCAGAGAAAAAAAACTTTTTATTATAAGTAAGTCTCATTTTTTTATTCTTGTTAAGAACTCTTGGGCTATGAGCGTCCTATTAAGAAATTTGGAGCCCGACCCCACAGTATGTAGATCGTAGCCAACTTTTTCTTCTATGAAACGCAGTGTCTATGATTTTATATCTAGATCCTTGATCCATTTTGAGTTAAATTTTGTGCATGGCGAGAGAACGGGATTCAGTTTCATTTTGTTGCATATGGATTTCCAATTTTCCCAGCACCATTTGTTGAAGATGCTATCCTTCCTCCACTGCATGCTTATAGCCCCTTTATCAAATATAAGAAAGTTGTAATTTTGTGGATTGGTTTCTGTGTCCTCTCTTCTGTACCACTGGTCCACCTGCATTTTTCGGTACCAGTTCCATGCTGTTTTTGTTACTATTGCTTTGTAGTACAATTTGAACTCTGGTATCGCTATACCTCCAGATTCACACTTCCTGCTTACAGTTGCTTTTGCTATTCTGGGTCTTTTATTTTTCGATATGAATTTCATGATTGATTTATCTATTTCTACAAGAAATGCCATTGGAATTTTGATTGGCATTGCATTAAACCTGTAGAGAACTTTGCGTAATATTGCCATTTTTATGATGTTAGTTCTGCCTATTCATGAACAGGGCACATGTTTCTATCTTCTGACATCTTCTTCTATTTCTCTCTTTAGATTTCTGTAGTTTTCATTATATAAATCTTTCACCTCTTTTGTTAGGTTGATTCCCAAGTATCTTATTTTATTTGAGGATGTTGTGAATAGAGTGGTTTTCCTCATTTCCATTTCAGAAGTTTTTTTTCTGTTATACAGGAATGCATTTGATTTATGCGTGTTAATTATATATCCTGCCACTTTTCTGAATTCATTTATTAACTTTAGCCATTTCTTTGTAGACATTTTTGTGTCTGTTAAATATATTATCATGTCATCTGCAAATAGTGATACTTTAAATTCTTCTTTTCCTATTTTTATGCCTTTAATTTCTTTTGTCTGTTTAATTGCTCTGGCTAGTATTTCAAGAACTTAAATTGAATAGAAGTGGTGATAGAGGGCATCCTGTCTTGTTCCAGATTTTAGAAGGAATGCCTTCAGTTTTTTCTCCATTTAGGATGATGCTAGCCTGAGGTTTAGCATATATAGCTTTTACAATGTTGAGGTAAGTTCCTGTTATCCCTAGTTTTTATAGAGTTTTGAACATAAATGGATGCAGAACTTTGTCAAATGCTTTTCTGCATCTATCGAGATGATCATATAGTTCTTGTCTTTAAGTCTATTGATGTGGTGAATGGCATTTATTGATTTTCGTATATTGAACCATCCTTGCATCACAGGGATGAATCCTCCTTGATGATGGTGCACAATTATTTTGATATGTTTTGTACTCGATTTGTCAGAATTTTATTGAGAATTTTTGCATCCAAGTTCATTAGAGAAATTGGTCTGTAGTATTCTTTCTTTGAAGTGTCTTTATCTGGTTTCGGGATCAGGTTGATGTTGGCCTCATAGAATGAATTTGGAAGAGCTCCTTCTTTTTCTATTTCTTGAAAAGGCTTGAAAAATATTGATTTTAATTATTCTTTGAAGGTTTTGTAGAAATCCGCTGTATTCCCATCCGGTCCAGTGCTTTTTTGGGGTTGGCAGTCTTTTGATTGCTTCTTCTATGTCTTCCTTTGTTATTGGCCTGTTTAAATTGTTTGTGTCTTCCTGACTCAATCTGGGCAGATCGTATGAATTAAGAAATTTATCAATATCTTCACAATATTCTATTTTATTGGAATATAGTGTTTCAAAATACTTTCTAATTATCTTCTATATTTCTGTAGTGTCTGTTGTGATATTGCCTTTTTTATCCCACATGTTAGTAATTTGAATTCTCTTTCTTCTTCTCTTCCTTAGCGTGGCTAAGGGCCTGTTGATCTTATTTATTTTTTCAAAGAACCAACTTTTAGTTTTATCAATTTTTTCAACTTTTTTTTTGTTTCAATTTCGTTGATTTCTGCTCTAAATTTAATTATTTCTTGTCTTCTACTACATTTGCTGTTGTTTTGCTCTTCCTTTTCCAGGTTTTTGTGGTGTAGTTTAAGTTCATTTATTTGTTGTTTTTTTTTTTCTTTTTTTGAGGAAAGAACTCCAAGAAATGAATTTCCCTCTTAAAACTGCTTTCATTGTGTCCCATAGATTCCGGTATGTTGTGTCTGTATTGTCATTTGTCTCTAAGAATTTTTTATCTCCTTCTTTATGTCTTCTGTAACCCATTGGTCATTCAGTAGCATGTTGTTCATTTTCTATGTGATGTAGGATTTTTCCTTCCTTCTTTTCTCATTGATATCCAGTTTCATTCCATTATGATCAGATATGGTGCACGGTATAATCTCCATGCCTTTATATTTACTAAGAATTGCCCTATGACATAATATATGGTGTATCTTTGAGTAGGATCCATGTGCTGCTGAGAAGAACATGTATCCACTTGATGATGGTTGATATATTCTATATATGTCGGTTAAGTCTAGGTTATTGATTGTGCTGTTGAGTTCTATAGTTTCTTTATTCAGTTTTTGTCTAGAGGATCTCTCTAATGCCGAGAGTGGTGTGTTGAAGTCACCCATAATTATTGTGTTGTAGTCTATTTGACTCTTGAACTTGAGGAGAGTTTGTTTTATGAACGTTCCACCTCCATTGCTTGGTGCATACAAATTGATAATTCTTTTTTTCTTGTTGGTGGATGATTCCTTTTAACAGAATATAGTGTCATTCTTTATCCCTTTTGATTAACTTAGGTTTGAAGTTGATATTATTCCATATGAGTATGGCAAATCCTTCTTGCTTCCGAGGGCCATGTGAGTGTTATGATTTTTCCCAACCTTTTACCTTCAGCCTGTGTGTCTTTTCCTATCATATGAGTCTCCTGAAGGCAGAATATTGTTGGATTTGTTTTTTTGATCCAGGTTACTAGCACATGTCTCTTGATTAGTGAATTTAGGCCATTAACATTTAAGGTTACAATTGAAATATGATTTGTACTTCCAGTCATGTTTATTTATTTATTATATTTTAGTTTGGATAGTTTTTACTTTTTTGGTTACTTTCCTCCCGCTTTACTGAGATACTTCCCACTGTTAGTTTTGGGCACTATTTTTTAACTCTTCTTCTTGTAGTATTTTGCACAAAATGCTTTGCAGTGCTGGTTTTCTGGCTGAGAATTGTTTTAGCTTTTGTTTATCGTGAAAGACTTTAATTTCATTGTCAAATCTGAAGCTTAACTTTGCTTTATATGGTATTCTTGGTTGGAATTCTTTTTTTTTTCAGCATTTGAATTACATTGTTCCAGGATATTCTCACTTTCAAAGAATGTGATGAAAAATCAGTTGTTAACCTAATTGGTTTACCCCTGAATGTAATCTGCCTCCTTTATTTTATAGCTTTTAATATTCTCTCCTTGTTCTGTATGTTGGCTATCTTCATATTTATATGTCTTGGAGTTGGTCTATTTTGGTTTTGAATGTTTGGGGTCCTGTAGGCTTCCAGGAATTGGCAATCCAATCCATCATTCATCTCTGGGAAGTTTTATAGAATTATTTCATTTAATATGTTGTCCATTCCTTTGGTTTGAATCTCTATGCCTTCTTCTATCCTGATGACTCTTAAATTTGTTTTTTGTTTTTTTATGACATCCCATATCTTTTGAATAAATTCCTGGTGGGATTTAAGCATCTTTTCTGTGTTTACTCAATTATTTCAAGTTGATAAACTTTGTCTTCATTATCTGATGTTCTGACTTCTACTTAATCTAGTCTATTTGTAATATTCTCGTTTGAGTTTTTAATTTGGTTTATATTTTCCTGCATTTCTAGGATTACTGTTTAATATTTTTTTTAAGATCTCTATCTCCTGGTAATGCTCATTCTTTGCCATTTGAATTTGTTTGTTTAATTCATTTTCAAAATATACTTTTATTGCTTGGACTTGCTGCCTCATGTCTTCTCTAATATTCCTTTCCATCTGAGTTCAGTATGCCTTGAGTTCTTTCCCTATCCCTGTTTCTGATGCTTCAAGGTCCTCCTGTAGATTTAAGTTGTCCTGCATTGTTTGTACTCCTTTTTTGCCCTTGTTTTTTCATGATGTTCACGTTACTTTCCAGCTCTATTTGATTGCTGTGTTTCTGCTTTATTCTTTAGATTTGTTTTGGTGTTGTATATCTCTGTTGTCTCTCCTTTGTGTTGGTAAACTATGCCTGCTAAAGTGGATTCCGCTTGGAAGTAATTCCGAAGGCCGAGCTCCAGTGATGTCACCTCTCTGCTTTGGCCAGCCCCAGGCTCCTTGCCGAGGTGTCCGAATTGGGGGGTGGGACTTGACTGTCTCTGGTTTGTTTCAGCTCTGGGTCACTGGCAGGCGGGCGGTCTCCAGCTGCCCAATTGCGCGGTTGGTCGCCAGCGGGCAGGCGGTCTCCAGCCGCCCAGTCACGCGGGCAGCAGGTGGGCTGTCGCCGTTGGGTTGGCAATCTTTAGCCACGCAGTCTCACGCTCGGTTGCCGGCGGGCGGGCATTCCTCAGCCCCCCAGTCACTCAGGCAGTGGGTGAAATGTCACGTGCAGGCCTGCGGTCTCCAGCCGCCCAGTCACAAGGGCCTGCCTTCTAGTCCTTTGGTTTCTCCTGCTTGTCCTGGTTTCTTTTTCTAGACCAGATTTCCCCTGAGTGATGCCTCTCGGCAGTTCAAACTGTACTCTGTGCCTGCCGTTTGTTGGGTGTGGAGGGTGTCTTTTGGGATCCCAGACACTCTATTGTTTTGATTTTTTCCGCTTGCCCCTCCCCCAGCACTGGCTATACACGTTTCGTTATGGCCACTGATGGTAGGGAGAGTCGAAAGTCAGGTGTCTCTAGTTTTTCTTGCGTCTTTATGCAGGCTTGCTCTGATTAGCCCTCCCCCGGAAAGCCTAGGAGACATTTTATGCGAATTCCCCACTGTATAAGAGATGAGCTGAGTAACACACATCTGTTTTATTGTTGCAGTCTATTGGAGAGGGGCGGTGGTTACTTCAGATCTCAAAGATGGTGGCCGCTGGTTTCCTTGGTGGAGTTTCTTTTGTGGGGGATAGAACTATACCACTTTCTTCCCTGTCTGAATTCCCAAACTCAGCCCGGGGATCAGTGGGAGCTAAGCCGGCAGGATTCCACAGAATCCGCAGCAACATTTCTCCCTGCTTCAGGTCACTTCTCGGTGGTGCCCCGCCATCTGAAACAGCAGGCCTGGCTGCATGATTCAATCAGCCCGGATCTCTGATTGCACAGTTGGCTATTGGGAACCCCGGAACTCTATTGTTTTGATTTTTTTTTCCGCTTGCCCCTCTCTCAGCGCTGGCTAGACAGGTTTTTTTCACCACTGATGGGAGGGGGAGTTGAAAGTCAGGTGCCTCTAGTTTTCCCCTATCTTTATGCAGGCTCCCTCTGATAATCTCTCCCCCAGAAAGCCGAGGAGAGATTTGATGCAAATTCCCCGAAGTATGGGAGATGAGCTGAGTAACAGTAACAGAATAACAACATTTTATTGTTGCAATCTGTAGGGGAGTGGCTGTCGTTACTTCAGCTCACCAAGATGGTGGCCGTTGGTTTCCTTCGTGGAGTTTCAATTGTGGGGGTTAGAACTGTACCACTTCCTTCCCCATCTGAAACCCTGAACTCAGCCCAGGGCTCAGTGGGGACTCTACTGGCAGAATTCCACAGAATCTGCATCAACATTTCTCCGTGATTATTGATGGCATCTCGGTGGTGCCCTGCTGTCTGTAGCCACTGGACGGGTAGCGCGGATCAGTCAGACAGGATCTCCGGTCGCAGAGTTGGCTCATGTTTGAGACTCATTTACCGGACCTCAGTGCTAGAAATCCTTCTTCTAGGTTTCAGTGCACCCCCATTTTGCTGTAAGTTCCTAACAAGACAGTTTTTTGTCGTTCTTAGTCGTTAGTCACCTGCGCAGTGGCGCGGTACACTGGGTATGATGCTCTCTATTCGCGGCCATCTTGCAATGTCAAAATATTATGATTTGTATGCAACATTCACTGAAGTTAGTTTTCAGTATTAGGAAACAAATATGTATTTCAGGTGGATGAATATTTCTGAGAATAATCTTGTGAAAAGTTCATTATAAATCCTCATACATGAATATGAATAATTTTAGGAAGTGTATAATAAGACACATATATTTCATATTTTGAAAAATCGGGAGAGTATATATGTATACATATATATATATATATATATATATATATATATATATATATATATATATACACACACACAAACACACACACCGAGACATAAAAAAGTAGCAATATATATGCCAATCGAAATTCATCATTAAATATATAACATCCACTTATCCAAAAATATACATTTTACTGAAAATGGATTTATGCATAATGTTGGTCAACTAGGAAGCTCACCCATAGGTTGAATTTTCTGTTCCAACAGAGGTTAGGAGTAGTGATCTCTTCTCACAATTTTTATCTGCCATGTCAGCCACCTCAGAAGAATGTACATGTGATACCAGGTAGGATTCTATTTGTGCATAAAAAAATACATGTGCTTAATAGGCTACAGAAAAAGGGAAAGAGGAATTCACATATTTGTTAATTTTAAAAACACATGGAGAACTATGTCAATAAACATTAACCATATTTATAACTCCTACACAATATAATGCAAAAGGGATGTCCAACTACATACCATGCCTTCTCTGAATTGCTGGTATTTGTATTCTTTTTGGGTTACTATTCTCCATCATATAAGGATTAGTAGTCAGAGTCTAGTAGGGTATGGGTTAGTGTCAGAGATTCAGAATTTCAAATGGAAAATAGGAAAGTAAACCCAATGTGTTTGCAAATATGTGCTACACAAAAATCTTCCCACTCACATTAAAAACAATCTCTTGATATTACCCTCACTGGAAGAAATACACAATTAGAGGATAAGAGTTAGGAAATCTGTGAATACATACCCGGAATGGAATATGCTGAGGAGTTCACAACCTTGGAGGTGGTAGATGAGTTTCCAAAAGTAAAAGACAAGGTAAACACTCCACAACATGGAGCTCTGCAGGCCTAAAGACTTCTTGAGATACTGCCTCTGAGTTGGGACACTTAAAATGTATGTTGTTGTCGGTAGCTTTAGCATCCTATGTAGTGAGACCATCAAAACTGGGTCAACATCTATGTGACCTGGAGGACATGGTATCTTATTTTCCAATTAAAATGAGGCAGCAGTGCTGAATTCTCACTTTGTGGGTAAACTGTGGCAACTGGGGGATAAGTGTCTCTCCATGTGGACTGTGAAGCCATTTGGTCATACTCTACTTTTCGTGGTGATTCTTGCTGATGCACTGGGAGTTTGGTATTGGCTTAATGAAATACAAGGAGTTCAACTGGGACACAGTGCTGGAGGGAGTTCTGTCACGTGTGGTGGGACAGAGTCTCCAGGAGAATGCACCAAGCAGGCTTATGTCCAAGATAGCTTGCCCCCTTGACCATATCAACCTGATTCTGAACATTGCCCAGAAACCTATCCATATAACAAGATGCCTTTACATATAAGGGTCTGCTGGCTGCATCATGTCAGTCACAAGCCATTTGAAAGCCAATGGCCAATCCACATGAAACCACCAGAGATGGTTTATCTCACACCTACCCACCTTTGCTGTAGGCCCACTACTCAGCAGGTTCCAACTTACTGGTATCTCTGTTCTACACCATTTTTGTGAAACCCAGTCAATCAAGGCACTTTCTCGTACACTCATGATCAGCAACAGGATCTCCAATGGTTTTCCAGTGCCACCTGGTAATGGGAATTTCAAAAATTTCATGGTATTTATCGAGCCCATTTTTTAAGGTTGAAGTTGGAGGCACTGAGGGTATCATTTAATTCAGTAACCATTAAATGGTGAGGAAGCCCATTTCAATGAAAGCTCTGGAAGACTCTCACAGGCAAGGCTTCCCAAAGAGTTGCCAAATGGTCACATAAAGCCAGGCATATTGAGGCCTACAATGTAAAATCCTTGCGTGTTTTGACTCTCAACTATGGGTGCTAATTCTTTCAGAAAAAAATTATGTGATAACCTGGCTGAGATTCCCTGTGCTCTGTGGAAAGCCTTCCTGGGCACAGATCTCAGTTTCCAAGGGTGACTCTCATGCATGGCCTCCTAAAATCCCAACAAAACTCATGGCAATACCTCTCTGAGATCAGTTCCAGAACTCAGTCTCTAAGGGGAATCACACTAGAATTCAAGACCAGGTGGAGCCAGTCATATTTTTCAACAACCACACTAATAACCACAATTAAAACCAGAACACTTCCACATGGCCGTCATCTTCTTCCATATAGATACTCATTTTAACCTCTGGCTGGAGGTTTCCATGAGGGGCACAGCCCAAAACAGTGTCCAAAATAAGCTCCCTTGCCCCTCATTTGCTTAACGTTGGGGTGGCCTGAACACCTTCCTGTGAACCATGACTTATCAAATAGACCTGCCGTTAATACTGCTCTGCTTCTCTAATTTGAGGACTACTGACTGTGGGGTTTAGATTCTTCATGTGAATTGGAATCATTGGAATCACCTAAGGGCTAGCCTCTGAAGGGCTTTGAAGAACTCATTTGACCCAAAGGCACCCTATTCTCACTTGATAGAGGTCAGGAACCTTACAGAGGTAGGGAGAGACTTCATCCACAAAAACTGCTCTTTTGGCCATTTTGGTTTTGGATGAACACGTGGGATGTATAAGGTGCTGAGTATCTAACCACAGCCTCACACAGGGCCAAGAGGCTGTTTCAGAAACATCCATTTCCAAAGCAATTAAGCAAAGAGCCACAGGTGATGCCCATTAATTTCCATTTGAAAACAGTTTTCTTCAGGCTTCACAAATTAGTGTCCTGAGGTAAAGACCTTCCTGAAATTCAGGGCAACAGAACAATAGGTAAGCAAAAGGCCCAAAGAAGGGTTTCTCCACTGAGACTTTCCTGGTCCCACTGATATCTGAGTTTTCTTAGATTCTCGCCATTCCCTTCAGCTATCCAGTACATCACCATTTCACAGAGCTTGGAGGTGGTACATATCTTGGGCACAAAACCATGAGGCTATTCTGGAGAGTTTCCAGAATTCAGGAAGAAAACAGAAACTACTGAGAGCAGATGTTGCCCTTTAATAAGACAAGCTGCAGTCCATTTGTAAATTGGGCGGGATGAATGCTTGGAAGGTTTCTACTAGACAGGACACATCCATTGATGCATTCTCTTTTCTAATGTCTACAATCACGGACAGAGTGGGATACACAGACATAGAAGCACAGGCCTTGTCAAACGACTTACTGGAAACAGTCCACACCAATCCAAACAAAGAGCCTTTCCTACCTATTCTCAGAACATGAAACAAAACCACAAACCCACACACACACACACACTCAAAGGCACCTCCTTTGCTCAAGTAAGTCTGTGACTATCCATAGTGTCCTCAGAATGGTGGGCCATTGTATGTTCCCCCAAAATGGCCTGTCCTGTATCAGATCTGGTCTCCTTGGCCAACACTTTGAAGTTGTTAGGAGCCATGGGTGAGCCACTACCTGCTTTCCCAGGAAAAGCTCCTCTTCAGAGCTTTCCTGTCATTTGGCCATCGTCACATCAGTAGGTACTAAGAAAGACTGACTCTGTTCTTGGTAAATCAAAACAAGTGAGACCACTGGGACTGGGACTGTGACTGGCTCTTGGTGCCTGTCTTCCAGGATCAAACGTCCAGAGAGTTCCATCACCAAGGCAGTGAGGTGAGGTCATTTCGTTCAGGAACTGAAAGAGGTCACTGACTTGGCAACCACTTTGTCCTAACAGTTACTTCTAAGGGTCCCATGAGATGGAGGCTGTCCCTACTTCCTGTCACACTTTCACAGTTAGAATGGTATACCAACCATAGGTACCTGAGAGCAGCTCTCCACACAGGCCTGGTTTGGTCCATCTTCTCTACATTAAGAAGGTAGAGGCTGATTCAGACACATCCCTTCATCCTGACCAGATAGTTTGCCATGGAAGATGTCTTTTGCTCTCTCAGGTCCTTCATAGCTTCCTTCATCATCTCAGGGGATCATTTCTGCATATACCTTTGATGTTCTCAGCAGGTGGAAGATCCCCTACATTCCTGTATTGTAAGACCAACTCTGACCCTCCTCTTCTGTAAAGTTATATTGAGGGAAAAGTGTATGTTTAGGGTTAATAACATGTTTGATTTGCGTTAGGAATCTTTCTGCCGGATGAATAATGGTATTGGGAGCCTGTGATATTTACAAAAATATATACGTAAAATATAAGTATAAAAACAGAAATCTAGGTAAGATTGGAAGCCAGAAGGGAACTGGGCCCTTGAGTGCGATACTTAGGTTTGAATTATGTTCTGCACATGTGTCTCAGATAAATTGATATACAATGGCATAGGACCTTATACCTTGGATAATTGATTGTCGAAGAGAACATCGAGTCAAAAAACTATAGTCAGTAGCATTAGGAAGATAGTCAGTAGGTTTAGAAAGAAGAGTGAGTATAGGATTTGGACCAAAAGTTCTTTAGCAATAGGGTTTCGGGTAGAGAGTGAATGTAAATGTCAGCATATGTGAAGTGTCAGTCACAATGATGAACTGGGGGAAATATGTATGAAAGCAGGTATCAATAAAGATATTACCAAATCAGGCAAAGTATGAAGTGAGTGATAGGATTAGACATTTTCAACATGGTTGAGGTTGAATATATAATCTTAGGAAGAAACAAATATGTAGTCACCAATTTGATTTACATTTGAGAGTATTAGGCAACCTGGACATGGTTCTTTTTAGTAATCCACGCTCCCTTGGCATTTAGGCTTTGATACAATCATGAGTGTGACCTTCGTTTTTTGTGTCCAGAATATTCCTGTGATAAAATCTATATATAGATAAGGTGACATGAGTATTTCTTCCACCATTTCTGGGAGCAATATTTTGAAGACGTATAAATTAGTATTGAAGGGACAAAGAAGAGTACACTGTATCTATTAATATAGAGATAATGCATTAATAGACAATACTGTGAATAAAAAGCATAACTGGTTCCAACTTTAAATAATGGATTGAATTGAATCGTGAACATATAGAGGAAATCTTATATTGATATACAATTATTCATTCCAACCAGTTATACATCTAATGTTAATATTAATGTTATGGTTCATCATGAAGAGTGTGTGAGTTTAGCTTCGAAATTGATTATGGAAATTGAAAATAATGTATTTGGAAAAAAGTCTCATGAAAAGACCAGTCAAGTAACATGGAGGAATACATGTGTTCTGTAGCAAGAAGTGTTTGAAAGTGAAACAAATTCCTATATATTTTAAACTTGTGGAAGAAATACATATCCTATGATGTGCAAAAACTGAAGAAATAGTAATGTACCAGTGTTGGATTAAAATGAAGGTCAATATAGACATCATGTCCCATAGGAATCTACTGGCATTGATGTTAAACTGGGTCAGTTACTGTAGAAATATTAGGATTTGTAAACACCATTGATTGAAATTAGTTTTCAGTACTGGGAAATAAATATGTATTTCAGGTGGATGAATATTTCTGAGAATTATCTTCTGAAAAGTTGATTATAAATTTATATACATGAACATGAATGAATTTACAGAGTGTGTATAAGTCACATACATTTCATATTTTGAGAAATCTGGAGTGTATATATATATATTTTTAAATAAACACAAATATACATTAAAAAGTATCAATATATATGCTAATCGTAATTCATCATGTAATATACATCATTCAAAGATGCAAAATATTTATTATACTGAACATGGATTTATGTATAATATTGTTCTACTGGGAAGCTTACACATAGTTTGAATTTTCAGTTCCCACAGTGTTTAGGAGGACTGATCTCTTCTCACAATTTGTATCTGCCAATTCAGCCAACTCATGAAAATGTACGTGTGATACCAGGTAGGATTCTGTATGTGCATATAAAAATACATGTGCTGAGTAGGCTACAGAGAAAGGGAGACAGGAATTCACATATTTGTGAACTTTATAAACACATGGAGGACTATTTCAATTAAAAATTGAGTAGATTTATAACACCTACCCTTAATCATGCAAAAGGGAAGTCCAACTGTACAGCATGCCTCCTCTGAACTGCTTGTATTTTTATTCTATTTGGGTATTATTCTTCATCATATTAGGATTAGTGGTCAGAGTATAGTAGGGTATGAGTTACTGTCAGGGATTCAGTATTTCGAATGGAAAATTGGAAATGGATCAATGTGTATGCAAATTAGTGTTACACAAAAATCTTCCCACTCTCATTTAGAACAATAACTTGACATTACCTTCACCCCAAGTAAGACACAATTAGAGAAAAAGAGTTAGAAAATCTTTGAATTCATACCTGAAATGAAAACTGCTCCGGATTTCACAACCTTGGAGATGGTAGAGGAGTTTCCAAAAGTAAGGGACAATGTAAAAACTCCACAAACATGAAGATTTGCCAGCCTAAAGACGTCTGGAGAAACTGCCTCTAAGATGGACAGTTGAAATATATGTAGTTTTCAGGAACTTTAGCTTTTTTTCTAGTAAGACCATCAAACGTCTTTATGCATCTCTGTGACCTGGAGGACATGGTTTATAATTTTCCAATGAACATGAAGCAGTAGTGCTGAATTCTCTCTTTGTAGGTGAACTATGGCCACTGGGGGCTATGTGTCTCCGCATGTGGACTGTGAAGCCATTTCATCATCCTCCACTTTTTATAGTGTCTCCTGCTGCACTGAGAGTTTTGTATTTGCTTCATGAAATACAAGGAGTTAAACTTGACCACAGTCCTGGAGGGAGTTCTGTCACATATGGTGGGTCAGGGACTGCAGGAGAATGCACCAACAGGACTTGTATACCACATAGGTTGCCTCCGTGACCATAGCAACCTGATTCTGAACATTGCCCTTAAACCTCTCCATATAACATGATGCGTTTACATACAATGTTCTGCTGGCTGCACCATGTCAGTCACAAGCCATTTGGAAGACAATGGCAGATCCACATGACCCCACCACAGATGTTTTATCACACACTTAATCACCTCTGCTCTAGGCCCACTATTCTGCAGGCTCCAAATTACTGGCATCTCTGTTCTACACCATATTCATGAAAGCCTGTTAATCAAGGCACTGTCTGGTACACTCATGATCAGCAACAGGACATCCAAAGGTTCTTCAGTGCCACCTGGTCATTGGAATTTTAAAAATTTCATGGTATTTATCTAGCCAATTTTCAAGGATGAAGTTGGAGGCACTGTTTATTTCAATTCATTCAGGAATCATTCAATGTTGAGGAAGATCATTTCAATGAAAGCTCTGGAGAACTCTCACAGGCAAGGCTTCCCAAAGAGTGGCCAAAAATCACATGAAGCCACGCCCATTGAGGTCTAAAATTGAGGTCCATGTGTTTTTTGACTATCAAATATGGCTGCCAAGTCTTTCAGAATTAAATCATGTGATATCCTGTCTGAGATTCCCAGTGCTCTGTGGAAAGCCACCGTGGGCATAGATCTCAGTTTCCAAGGGCGACTCTCATGCGTGGCCTCTTAAAATCCCCACACAATTTATGGCAATTCTTCTTTGATATGTGTTCCAGAACTCAGGCTCTAAGGGGAATGACACCAGAGTTCAAGCCCAGGTGGATCCAGTCATCTCTTCCAACTGCCACAAGAATGACCACAATTAAAACCAAAAGACACCCACATGGCCCTCATCTTCTTAAATATAGACATTCATCATAACCTCTGGCTGGAGGTTACCATGCAGGATGCATCCCAAGAGAGTGTCCAAAATAATGTCGCTTGCCCCTCATTTGCCTAAAGTGAGGGTGACATGGACACCCTTCCTGTGAACCAGGAGTGATCAAATAGGCCTGCCATTAATACTGCTCTCCTTCTACAATTTGAGGCCTACTGACTCTCAGGTATAGATTCTTTATGTGATATGGAATCTTGAGAAAACACAAGCACCTCTGCAGAGATTTGAAGAACTCATTTGACCTAAAGGACTCCTATTCACACTTGATGGAGGTAAAGAACCTAACAGAGGAAGGCAAGAGACTCATCCACAATGAGTGATTTTTTGCCATTTTGGTTTTGATTGCACAAATGGAATCTATCTTTAGATCTACCATGTGCTGAGAATCTAAGGCACAACCTCACACAGGCCCAAAAGGCTGATTCGGACAAGTCCCTATTCAAAGCAATTAAGCAAAGAGCCACATGTTATGCCCATTTATTTCCATTTGAAAACAGTTTTCTTCAGGCTTCACAAAGGGGTGCCCTGAGGCAAAGACCTTCTTGACATTCAGGGCAACATAACCATAAGTATGCAAATGAACCAAAGCAGGGTTTCTCCACTGAGAGTTTACTGGTCACACAGATATTTGAGTTTTCTAAGATGTTCCCATTCCCTACAGCTATCAAGCACATGGCCATGTCACAGAGCTTGGAGGTGGTACATATCTTGGACTCAAAACCATGGGCCTATTCTTGAGGTTTGCCGGAATTCAAGAAGAAAACAGGAACTTAGAAAGTTAGTAGGTGTTTCCCATGCATAAGGCGAGCCACAGTCCATTCCTAAATCAGGCAGGAAGAATGCTGGGAAGCATTCTACTAGACAGGACACATCCTTGATGCATTCTCTTTTCTAATGTCTACAACCACGGACAGAGTGGAAAACACAGACATAGAAGCACTCACCTTGTCTAACGACTTACTAGAAACAGTCCACTCCAATCCAAACAAACTGCCTTTCCTATCTATTCTCAGAACATGAGACAAAACCACAAACTCACACCCACACCGACAAAGGCACCTCCTTAACTCAAGTAGGTCTGTGAATATCCAGAGTGTCCTCTGACTGGTGGACCATACTATGTTCCCCTGAAATGGCCTGACCTGTGTCAGATCTGGTCTCCTTGGCTAACTCTGTGAAGGTGTCAGGAGCCAGAGGTGAGCCACTACCTGCTTTCTCAGAAACGGCTCCTCTTTAAAGCTTTCCTGGCATTTGGCCATCCTCACATCAGTAGTTACCAAGAAAGACTGACTCTGTCTTTGGTAAATCCAAACAAGTGTGACCACTGGGACTGGGACTGGGACTGGATATGGGTGACTGGCTTCATGAATCCCAAGTTCAGAGATTTTAATCACCAAGGAAGTGAGGTGAGGTCACTTCCTTCAGGAACTGAATGAGGTTACTGCCTTGGCAACCACTTTGTCCTACCAGTGGCTTCCAAGTGTCACATGAGAAGGAGGCTGCCCCTACTTCCTGTTACACTTTCACAAGATAGAACGGTATATCAATCATAGGCGCCCTGGGACAGCTACCCACACAGGCTGGGTTTGGTCCATTTTCTCTACATTAAGAAGAGAGAGGCTGATTCAGTCAGAACCCTTCATCCTGACCAGGTTGTTTGCCATTGAAGATGACTTTTGCTCTCTCAGGTCTTTTATAGCTGCCTTCATGTTCTTCAGAGATCATTTATGCATGTACCTTTGAGGTTTTCATCAGGTGAAAGATCTCATACAACTCTATCCCTGCTCTTCTGTAAAGTTAGATTGATGGAACAGTGAATGGTTAAGGTTAACAACATGTTTGATTTGGGTTAGAAATCATTCTGCTGGATGAATGATGGTATTTGGAACCTAAAATATTTAAAAGAATATAGAGGTGAAATATAATTATGAAAACAGAAATCTAGTTTAGATTCGAAGCCCAGAATGGCATTGGGACCTTGACTGGGATAATTAGCATTGAATTATGTTATGCACAGATGTCTAAGATGAATCTATAATCAATGGCATAGGATCTTCTACCTTGGATGATTGAATGTACAAGAGAACATCGAGTCAAACAGGGATAGTCGGTAGGATTAGGAAGATAGTAGGTAGGTATAGGAAGAAGAGTGAGTATATTATTTGAAACAAAAGTTCTTTAGCAATAGGGTTTTGGTTAGAGAGTGAATATTTGTCAGCACATGTGAAGAGTCAATCACAATGATGAACTTGGGAAATATGTAGGAAAGCAGATATCAATAGAGACATTACAAAATCAGGCAAACTATAGAGTGATAGGATTAGACTTTTTCAAAGGGTTCAGGTTGAATATATAATCTTAGGAAGAAACACATATGTAGTCACGAATAGGATTGACATTTGAGAGAATTAGGCAATGTGGACATGGATGTTTTTAGTAATCCATGCTCACTTTCCATTTAGGCTTTGGTACAATAATAAGTGTGACCTTTGCATTTGGTGTCCAGAATATTACTGTAATAAAATGTATATGTAGATCAGGTGGCATGCGTATTTCTTCCACCATTTCCGGGAGCAATATTGTGAAGACGAATAAATTAGTATTGGGGGTACAAAGAGGTGTATGCTGTGTCTATGAATATAGAGATTATGCATACATAGATCATACTGGGAAAAAATATAACTGGTTCCAATTAAATAATGGATTGAATTGATATCTGAAAATATATAGGAAATCTTATATTGATAAACAATCATGCATTCCAAGGAGTTATACATCTAATGGTAATCTTAGAGTTATGGTTTATAATGAAGGGTGTGTGAGTTTTGTTTCAAAAGTGATTACGGAAATAGAAAACAATGTGTTTGGAAAGAAGTCTCATGAGAAGACCAGTCAAGAAACATGGAGGAATACATGTGTTCTGAAGCAGAAAGTGATTGAAAGTGAACCAAATGCCTATAAACTTCCTAACTTGTGGAATAAATATATATCCTATTATGTGCATAAACTGAAGAAATAGTAATGTAATAGTGTTGAATAAAAATGAACTTCAAAATACACATCATGTTCCATAGGAATCTACTTGCATTGATGTAAACCTAGGTCAGTTACTGTAGAATGGAAAATTGCAAAATAAATCCAATCTGGAATGGGAAATTCTCAGGAGTTCACAACCTTGGATATGGTGGAGGAGTTTCTCAAAGTAAAGGACATTGTAAACACAACACAAACATGGAGCTCTGCTGGCCTAAAGACTTCTTGAGAAACTGGCTAAGAGGTTGGGCACTTAAATTTATATTGTTGTCTGGAGCTATAGCTTCTTTTGTAGTGAGACCATCAAAGCTGGGTGTGCATCTATGTGACCTGGAGGACATGGTATCTTATTTTATAATGAACATATGGCAGCAGTACTGAATTCCCTCTTTGTAGGTAAACTGTGGCCACTGGGGGCTAAGTGTCTCCCCATGTGGACTGTGAAGCCATTTGTTCATTCTCCATTTTCGTGGTGTTTCTTGCTGCTGCACTGGGAGTTTGGTATTTGCTTAACTAAATACAAGGAGTTCAACGGGGACAAGTGCTGGTGGCTACCCCTACTTCATGTGACACTTTCACAAGTTAGAATGGTATATCAACCATAGGCACCCGGGAACAGCTCTCCACACAGGCCTTGTTTGGTCCTTCATATCTGCCTACATCTTCTCCAGGGGTCATATCTGCATGGACCTTTGAGGTTCTCAGCAGGTGGAAGGTCCCCTATATTCCTGTATTGTAAGACCAACTCTGTCCCGCTCTTCTGTAAAGTTAGATTGAGGGAACAGTGTATGGTTAGCATTAATAACTTGTTCAATTTGGGTTAGGAATTATTCTGAGGGATGAATAATGATATTGGGAATCTGCTATATTTATAAGAACATAGAGGTGAAATATATGTATGAAAACAGAAATCTAGGTAAGATTTGAAGCCCAGAAGGGAATTGGGCCCTTGATTGGGATACTTAGCATTGAATTACCTTCAGCAGAGATTTCTTGGATAAATCAATATACAATGGCATAAGACTTTGTACCTTGGATGATTGAATTTAGAAGGGAACATCAACTCCAAAAGGGATAGTCGGTAAGATTAGAAAGACAGTCGGTAGTTTTCGGAAGAAGTGTGAGTATAGAATTTGGAAAAAAAAAATTCTTTAGCAACAGGGTTTCGATTAGAGAGTGAATGCCAATGTCAGCACATGTGAAGAGTCATTCACAATGATGAACTAGGGAAAAAATGTAGGAAAGCAAATATCAAGGAAGACAATAGGAAATTAGGCAAAGTACAAAGTGATTGTTAGGATTAGACATTTTCAACAGGATTGAGTTTGAATATATAATCTTAGGAAGAAACAAATATGTAGTCACCAAAGAATGACATTTGAGAGCATTAGGCAACCTGGACATGGATGTTTTTAGTAATCCATGTTCACTTTCCATTTAGGCTTTGTAAAATCATAAGTGTGACCTTTGCAGTTTTGTCAAGAATATTACTGTGATAAAATGTATATGTAGATCAGGTGACATGAGTATTTCTTCCACCATTTCCGGGAGCAATATTGAGAAGACGTATAAATTAGTATTGGGGGTACAAAGAGGTGTACGCTGTGTCTGTGAATATAGAGATAATGCATGAATAGACCATACTGTGAATAAATAATATAACTGGTTCCACTTTAAATAATTCATTTAATTGATATCTGAAAATATACAGGAAATCTAATATTGATATAAAATCATTCATTCCAACCAGTTATACATCTAATGGTAATATTAGGTTATGGTTTATCATGAAGGGTGTGTCTGATTTTCTTCAAAAGGATTATGGAAATCGAAAATAATGTGTTTGGAAAGAAGTCTCAAAAAATCCAGTCAAGAAACCTGGAGGAATACATGTGTTCTAAAGCAGGAAGGGATTTAAAGTGAACCAAATGCCTCTAAATTTGTGAACTTGTGGATGAAATATATATGCTATGATGGGCTAAACGTGAAGAAATAGTAATGTAGCAGTGTTGAATAGAAATGAAGTTCAAAATAGACATCATGTCCCATAGGAATCTACTTGCATTGATGTTAAACTGGGTCAGTTAATGTAGAAATGTTAGGATTTGTATGAACCATTAACTGAAGTCAGATTTCAGTAATGGGAAACAAATATGTATTCAAGGTGGATGAATATTTCTGAGAATAATCTTCTGAAAAGTTGATTATAAATCCACATACATGAACATGAATGAATTTAGGGAGTGTATATAATACACATATATTTCATATTTTAAAAAACTTGGAGAGTCACACACACACACACACACACAGACACAAGCACAGACATTAAAAGTAGCAATATATATGCCAATCGCACTTCATCATGAAATATATATAATCCACATATCGAAAAATATTCATTTTGCTTAACATGGATTCATGTATAATGTTGTTCTACTAGGAAGCTGACATAGGTTGAATTTTCAGTTTCAACAGCGTTTAGGAGGAATGAGCTCTACTCACAATTTTTATCTTCCAAGTCAGTAGCCTCAAAAGAAATTATGTGTGATACCAGGTAGGATTCTATATGTGCGTATAAAAACACATGTGCTGAATAGGCTACAGAGAAAAGGAAACAGGAAGTCACATATTCGTTACCTTTAAAAACACATGTAGAACTATTTCAATTAAAAATTGACAATTTTTATAATACCTACCCTTTATCATGCAAAAGGCAAGACCTAGTATACACCATGCCTCCTCTGAACTGCTTGTATTTCTATTCTCTTTGGGTTGGGTTATTTTTCTTCACCATATTAGGATTAATCGTCAAAGTCTAGTAGGGTACGGGATAGTGTCAGAGATTCAGTATTTTGGATGGAAAATAGGAAAATGAATCCAATGTGTACGCAAACATATGCTACACAAAAATCTTCCAACTCTCATCAAGAACAATGCCTTGTCATTACCTTCGACCCTAGTAAAACACAATTAGAGGAGAAGAGTTAGAAAATCTGTGAATTCATATGTGGAATAAAATATACTCAGTAGTTCAAAAAATTGGAGGTGGTAAAGGAGTTTCCAAAAGTAAGGGAAAGTTTAAACAGTCCACACACATGGAGCTCTGCTGGCCTAAAGACTTCTTGAGAAAGTCCCTCTGAGGTTGGGCACTTGAAATATATTTTGTTGTATGGAGCTTTAGCTTCCTTTGTAGTGAGACCATCAAAGATGGGTCTGCATCTATGTGACCTGGAGGACATGGTTTCTTATTTTCCAATGAACATGAGACCGTAGTGCTGAATTCTCTCTTCCTAAGTAAACTGTGGACACTGGAACCTAAGTGTCTCCCCGTGTGAACTGTGAAGCCATTTGGTCATCCTCCACTTTTCGTGGTGTTTCTTGCTGCTGCACTGGGAGTTTGGTATTTGCATCACGAAATACAAGGAGTTCAACTGGGACACAGTGCTGGAGGGAGTTCTGTCACGTGTGTATGGTCAGGTTCTGCAGGAGAATGCACCATCCAATATTCTATCTCTCATAGTTTGCCCCCGTGTCCATAGCAACCTGATTCTGAACATTTACCTGAAACCAAACCATATAACAATTTACCTTTACATATAAGGGTCTGCTGGCTGCACCTTGTGAGTCACAAGCCATTCTATATAAATGCCACCTTTTTAATCCATTCATCTAATGAAGGGAATCTAGGTTGGTTCCACAGTCTTGCAATTGTGAATTGTGCTGCTATGAACATCGATTTATCAGTATCTCTGTAGCATGCTCTTTTTAGTTCTTTAGGGAATAGACCGAGAAGGGGAATAGGTCAAATGGTGGTTCCATTCCCAGCTTTCCAAGAAATCTCCATACTGCTTTCCAAATTGGCTGCACCAATTTGCAGTCCCACCAGCAATGTACAGGTGTGCCCTTTTCCCCACATCCTCGACAGCACATGATGGCGTTTGACTTCATAATGGCTGCCGATCTTACTGCAGTGAGATGGTATCTTAGGGTGGGTTTGTTTTGCTTTTCTCTGACTGCTAGACATGGTGAGCATTTTTTCATGTACTTATTGATTGATTGTATGTCCTCCTCTGAGAAGTGTCTGTTCAGGTCATTAGCCCATTTGTTGATTGGGTTATTCATTTTCTTATTGTTTAATTTTTTTGAGTTCTTTGTATACTCTGGATATTAGGGCTCTATCTGAAGTGTGAGGAGTAAATATTTGTTCCAAGGATGTAGGCTCCCTATTTACCTCTCTTATTGTTTCTTTTGCTGAGAAAAATGTATTTAGTTTGAGTAAGTCCCATTTGTTGATTCTAGGGATTAACTCTGGTGCTATGGGTGTCCTATTGAGAAATTTGGAGCCCGACACCACAGTATGTAGATGGTGGCAAAAGTTTTCTTCCACCAGATGCAGTGTCTCTGATTTGATATCAACCTCCTAGATCTATTTTGAGTTAACTCTTGTGCATGGTGAGAGGAGGGGATTCAGTTTCATTTTGTTACATATGGAATTCCAGTTTTCCCAGCACCATTTGTTGAAGATGCTATCCTTCCTCCATTGCATGCTTTTAGTCCCTTTATCAAATATAAGATAGCTGTAGTTTTGTGGATTGGTTTCTGTGTCCTCTGTTCTGTATCACTGGTCCACCCGCCTGTTTTGTCACCAGTACCATGCTATTTTTGTTACTTTTGATCTGTAGTATAGTTTGAGGTCTGGTATCGGTATACTGCCTGATTCACACTTCCTGCTTAGAGCTGTTTTTGCTATTCTGGGTCTTTTATTTTTCCATATGAATTTCATAATTGTTTTATCTATTTCTACAAGAAATGACCTTGAGATTTTGATTGGCATTGCATTAAACCTATAGAGAACTTTTGGTAATATCGTCATTTTGATGATGTTAGTTATGCTTATCCATGAACAGGGTATATTTTTCCATCTTCTAAGATTTTCTTCTATTTCTCTCTTTAGGGTTCTGTAGTTTTCATTGTATATGTCTTTCACCTCTTTTGTTAGGTTGATTCCCAAGTATTTTATTTATTTTTTTGATGATATTGTGAATGGAGTGATTGTCCTCATTTCCATTTCAGAGGATTTGTCGCTGATATAAAAAAATGCCTTTGATTTATGCGTGGTGATTTAATATCCTGCCACTTTGCTGAATTCATTTATTACCTCTAATAGTTTCTTTGTAGACCCTTTTGGGTCTGCTAGGTATAGAATCATGTCTTTTGCAAAAAGCGATAATTGGAGTTCTTCTCTTCCTATTTTAATGCCTTTAATTTCTTTAGTCTTTCTAATTGCTCTGGCCAGTGTTTCGATAACTATGTTGAACAGAAGGGGTGAGAGAGGGCATCATTGTCTTGCTCCAGATTATAGGGGGAATGCCTTCAATTGTTCTCCATTCAGAATGATGCTAGCCTGAGGCTTAGCAAAGATTGTTTTTACAATATTGAGGTATGATTCTGTTATCCCTAGTTTTTCTAGAGTTTTGAATGTAAAGTGATGCTGTACCTTGTCAAATGCTTTTTCAGCATCTCTCGAGATGATCATATGGTTCTTATTTTTAAGTCTATTGATGTGATGAATAACATTTATTGATTTCCGTATATTGTACCAGTCTTGCATCCCAGGAATGAATCCTACTTGATTATGGTGCACATTTTTTTTTTATATACATGTTTTTGTGTCTGATTCGCCAGAATTTTTTTGAGGATTTTTGCATTTTTCCTGAAATACCTTGAAAAGTATTGGTTTTTGTTCTTCTTTAAAGGTTTTGTATAATTCTGCTCTATACCCATCCGGTCCTGGGCTTTTCTTAGTTGGTAGTATTTTGATGGTTTCTTCTATTTCCTCAATTGATATTGGAATGTTTAAGTTGTCTATATCCTCCTGACTCAATCTGGGCACATCATATGACTTAAGAAATTTATCAATGCCTTCACTATATTCTATTTTATTGGAGTATATTAATTCAAAATAATTTCTGATTTTCTTCTGTATTTCTGAAGTGTCTCTTGTTATATTTCCTTTTTCATTTCATATGCTAGTAATTTGAGTTCTCTTTCTTCTTCTCTTTGTTAGCATGGCTAAGGGTCTGTCGATTATATTTATTTTTTCAAAAAAACAATGTATTGTTTTGTCAATTTTTTCAATTGTTTCTTTTGTTTCGATTTCATTAATTTCTTCTCTGATTTTAATTATTTGTTGCCTTCTACTTCTTTTGCTGTTGTTTGCTCTTGTTTTTCTAAGATTTTGAGATGAAGTATGAGATCATTTATTTGTTGGTTTTTTCTTTTTCTAAGGAATGAACTCAAGCAATGAATTTTCTTCTTGGAACTGCTTTCAATGTGTCCCATAAATTCCGATATATTGTGTCTGTGTATTCATTTATCTCTAAGAATTTTTTAATTTCTTCCTTGATGTCTTCTATAACCCATTGATCATTCAGAAACCTATTGTTCATTCTCCAAGTGATGAATGATTTTTCCTTCCTTTTTTATCGTTGATTTTTAATTTCATTCCATTATGATCAGATAAAATGCATGGTATTATCTCTACTCCTTTTTATTGTCTAAGAATTGCCCTGTGACATAATATATGATGTATTTTTTAGAAGGATTTATGTTCTGCTGAGAAAAAAGTGTAACTTCTTGATGATGGGTTGTATATTGTATATATGTCAAATAAGTCTAGGTTATTAATTGTGTTATTGAGTTCTATAGTTTCCTTATTCAACTTTTGTTTGGAAGATCTGTCCAGTGGTGAGAGAGGTGTGTTCATGTCTCCCATGATTACTGTATTGTGGTCTATTAGACTCTTGAAATTGAGAAGAGTTTGTTTGATGAACAAAGCTGCAAAATTGTTTGTGGCGTATATATTTATGATTGTTATGTCTTGTTGGCGTATGGTTCCCTTGAGTAGTATGTAGTGTCCTTCTTTATCCCTTTTGATTAACTTTGGCTTGAAATCTATTTTATTTGATATGAGTATGGACACTCCTGCTTGTTTCCAAAGTTCATAAGAGTGATATGATTTTTCCAAGTATCACCCTCAGTCTATGTATGTCTTTTCCTATAAAATGCATCTCCTGTAGGCAGCATTTTGTTGGTTCTTGTTTTGTGATCCATTCTACTAGCCTGTGTCTCTTAATTGGTGAGTTTAAGCCATTCAGATTTTTGGTTATTATTGAGATATGGGTTGTTCTTCCAGCCATATTTGTTTATTTATGTTACTAAACATAGTTTGTTTTCCTCTTTGATTATTTTTCCCCCTTTAATGTCCTACCTCCCACTGTTGGTTTTCATTGGTATTTTCCATTTCCACTTCCTGTAATGTTTTGCCGAGGATGTTTTGAAGAGATGGTTTTCTAGCTGCAAATTCTTTTCACTTTTGTTTATCGTGGAAGGTTTTAATTTCATCTTCCATTTGAAGCTTAATTTCGCTGGATACATGATAATTGGTTGGAACCCATTTTCTTTCAGTGTTTGAAATATGTTATTAAAGGATCTTCTAGCTTTCAGAGTCTGTGTTGAAAGATCAGCTGTTATCCTGGTTGGTTTACCACTAACTATAATCTGCTTCCTTTCTCTTGTAGCTTTTAAAATTCTCACCTTATTCTGTATGTAGGGTATCTTCATTACAATGTGTCTAGGTGTGGATCTCTTATGATTTTGCACGTTCGGCGTCCTGTAGACTTTTAGGATTTGGGATTTTGTCTCATTCTTCAAGTCTAGGAATTTTTCTCCTATTATTTCATTGAATAGATTGCTCACTCCTTTGGTTTGGACCTCTATACTTTCCTGTATCCCAATGAGTCTTATGTTTATTCTCTTTATGTTATCCCATATTTCTTGCAGTTTTGCTCATGGTTTCTTAACAGTCTTGCTGAGCTGTATATGTTCTTTTTGAGTTGAAATACTTTGTCTTCATTGTCTGATGTTCTATCTTCTAAGTATTCTGCTCTGATGGTAGTATTCTCAATTGAGTTTTTAAGATGGTTCATTACTTCCTGCGTTTCTAAGATTTCAGTTCGTTTGTTTTTTATAACCTCTATCTCCCTGTATAGTTGATCTTTGCTACTTGGATTTTTTTATGTAATTCATTGTCGAAGTGATCTTTCATTGTCTGATTTTTGCTGTCTAATGTTTTCCTTGAGATTCCAGATCACCTAAAGCATGTATATCCTGAATTCTTTATCTGACATTCCATATGCTGCATCTATTACCTCTTCTAAAGTTGAGTTGACCTGCATTGCTTGTGGTCCTTTCTTTCCTTGTCTTTTCATACAGCTTGCGTTTCTTTCTGCTTGGTGAAACTGTTGTGTTTTTGTAATTTTCCCCCTGTATATTTATATTGCTCTTGTATAGTGGAAAAGTCTCCATTGCAGGTGCGGTTGGCGGCTGTGCTGCTCCTCCAATTGGGGTGATCTGTCTACCATGCTGACCGGCCGCTAGGCCTGTTCTGCCGGTCGGTCATACGTCTGCCTACCTTGCAGGCATGGGTGTCGGCTCTGCTCTGCCCCTACTCCAATTGGGGTGACGTGACTACCACGCCGGTGGGTCGCTGGGCCTGTTCCAGGCACAGGCGGCAGCTCTGCTCTGCACCTCTGGCTTGATGACAAAATGAGAGAGACTCAGATGTTTGTGACTCACTTTCTTTACCAGGAGACCAACTATTTCTCTCGCCGCTGGTATCGATGAAGTTATCTCCTCAAACCGCTTTGTGATCACATCAGATGTCTGCCATGTTGGTATCCCATGTAAATGGCAGCAGCATTTCATTCCCTTTGTCGGGTGACCAAAGCAACGGGTGAGTCCTGACCGGCCCTCACAAGCCCCGTCTCAATCCTGTTGCCACTGTCTATGAAGGCTCACTTGGCATTTACCTCTACAGTATTCAGCAGGACCCAGACCAAGAAACAGTTTCCGCAGGTTCTTTAGCCCTGGGCCAGAGCAGTTCCGGGACCCGGAATTCAGCCGCTCCAGGCTCGGTGTATGTTCTGATAGGAGAACGATACAAGAAGCAATTTTCATGGGTTCTTTAGCACTGACCCTGAGTAATTTGTCTGCAAGATGAAGGTGAATGGCAGCCTGAAATTACCTATTCTGTATCTGAATGAGCTGTGATCAGTCGAAAACAGGGATGGTGACATCAGCTCTCCAAGATGGTGACCGCTATCTTCCTCTGTGGTCTCACCGGTGTGGAAAACCGAATTGGACCGCTTCCTTCCAGCATTTCAAACCCAGAATTCAGCACTGAGCACAGTGATTGCCCAGATGGCAGGAGCCCGCATAATCCACAGACTGTATCTTTGTGTTGCTCTCTCGTCGTTTCCCAGCGCGCATTGCAGACACTAGCCGTGGGGCGATTTGCTAAATAAGCAGTGTGACCCTCCGTGAGGACAAATTGCTGGTGTTTGAGTCCCCGTAGCTGGTCCTTGTGCAATGGAAATCCTTCCTGTAGGTTTTGGAGCACACCAATTTTCCTGGAAATTTCTAATAAGATAGATTTTAGCCGTTCTAACTCGTCCTTCTCCTGCAAAGTGACGCGGTACAGGTGGGTAATGAACTCCCATCGCTGCCATAATATGATCCCCTGAAGTTAGTTTTCAGTACTAGGAAACAAACATGTATTTCAGGTGGAAAAATATTTCTGAGAATAATCTTCTCAAACGTTGATTATAAATCCAAATACATGAATATGAATGAATTTAGTTAGTGTATAATAAGACACATATATTTTATATTTTGAATAATCAGCAGAGTGAATACACACACACACACACACACACACACACACACACCTAAATACAGACATTACAAAGTAGCATTATGTATGGCAATCGAAATTCACCATGAAATATATATCATCCACAGATGCAAAAATATTGATTTTACTAAATATGGATTTATGTTGTTCAACTAGGAAGCTCACCCATAGGTTGAATTTTCAGTTCCAACAGCATTTAGAAGAAGTGTTTTCTTCTAACAATTTGTATTTGCAAAGTCAGTTACCTCACAAATATGTACGTGTGATACCATGTAGTATTCTATATGTGCATATAAAAATGCATGTGCTGAATCGGCTACAGAGAAAGGGAGACAGGAATTCACATATTTGTTAACTTTAAAAACACATAGAGAACTATTTTAACTACAAATTGACAAGATTTATAACACCAACCCTTTATCATGCAAAAGGAAAGTACAACTATACACCATGCCTCCTCTGAACTGGTTGTATTTCTATTCTGTGTGGGTTATTTTACTCCATCATATTAGGATTAGTAGTCAGAGTCTAGTAGGTTTTGGGTTAGTGTCAGGGATTCAGTATTTCGAATTGAAAATAGGAAAATAAATTCAATATTTATGCAAATATGTGATACAAAAAAATGTTCCCACTCTCATCCAGAACAATGCCTTGACATCATCTTCGCTTAAAGTAAGACACAATTAGAGGACATGATTTACAAAAATCTGTGAATACATATCTGGAATGGAATATGCTCAGGAGTTCATATACTTGGAGGTGGTATAGGAGTTTCCAAAAGTAAGAGACAGGGTAAACACTCCACAAACATGGAGCTCTGCTGGCCTAAAGACTTTTGAGAAACTGCCTCTGAGTTTGGGCACTTGAAATATATGTTGCTGTCAGGAGATTTAGCTTCCGTTCTAGTTAGACCATCATAACTGGGTCTGCATCTATGTGACCTGGAGGACATTGTTTCTTATTTTCCAATGAACATGAGGCAGCAGTGCTGAATTTTTTCTTTGTAGGTAAACTGTAGCCACTGTGCGCTAAGTGTCTCCTTGTCTTTACTGTAAAGCCATTTTTTCATCCTCCACTTTTTGTGGTGTTTCTTGCTGCTGCACTGGGAGTTTGGTATCTGTTTCTTGAAATACAAGGAGGTCCACTGGGACAAAGTGCTGGAGAGAATTCAGTCACATGTGGTGGGTCAGGGTCTGCAGGAGAATGCACCAAGCAAGCTTCTTTCCCACAGAGCTTGCCCCATTGACCATAGCAACCTGATTCTGAATATTGTCCTGAAACCTCTCCATATAACAAGATGCTTTTACATACAAGGGTCTGCTGGATGCAAAATGTCAGTCACAAGCCATTTGGAAGCCAATGGCAGATAAACATGGCCTCACCACAGATGTTATTTCAGACACCTCCCCACCACTGCTCTAGGCCAACTACTCAGCAGGCTCCAAATTACTGGCATCTCTGTTCTACAGCATTTTCGTGAAACCAAGTCAATCAAGGCACTGTCTGGTATACTCATAATCAGCAACAGGAATCCAAAGTTTCTCCAGTGCCACTTGGTCAAGGGAATTTCAAAAATTTGGTGGTATTTATCTAGCTATTTTTTAAGGATGAAGTTGGAGGCACTGTGGGTTTCCAATCATTCAGGAACCATTAAATGGCGAGGAAACTCATTTGAACGAAAGAAATGGAGAACTATCACAGGCAAAGCTTCCCAAAGTGTGGCCAAAAGGTCACATGAAGCCAGGCTCATTGAGGTCTACAATGTGAGCTCCATGTGTGTTATGACTCTCAACTATGGCTGCCAAGTCTTTAACAATAAAATCGTGTGATATCCTGGCTGAGATTACTTATGCTCTGTGGAAAGCCACCCT
Source organism: Callospermophilus lateralis (assembly GCF_048772815.1). NCBI lineage: Eukaryota > Metazoa > Chordata > Mammalia > Rodentia > Sciuridae > Callospermophilus > Callospermophilus lateralis. The sequence continues at coordinate 286,367 of NW_027511666.1, forward strand.
GGGCCTAGATCTCAGTTTCCAAGGGCGAATCTCATGTGTGGCCTCCTAAAATCTCAACACAATTCATGGCAATACTTCTCTGAGGACAGTTCCACAACTCAGTCTCTAAGGGGAATCACACCAGAGTTCAAGCCCAGGTGGAACCAGACATCTCTTCCAACCGCCACACAAATGACCACAATTAAAAACAAAAGACTCACACATGGCACTCATCTTCTTCCATATAGACACTAATAATAACCTCTGGCTTGAGGTTTTCATGAGGGGCACAGACCAACACAGTGTTCAAAATAAGCACCCTCGCACCTCATTTGTCACAAGTCAGGGTTGCCTGGACACCCTTCCTTTGAACACGGAATGATCATAGAGCCCTGCCTTTAATACTGCTCCACAATTCCAATTTGAGGCTTACTGACTGTGGGATTTAGATTCTTTATGTGAACTGGAGTCATGAGTAATCACAAGCACCAGTGGGCTAGACTCTGCAAGGCTTTGAAGTACTCATTTGATGCAAAGGATCCCTATTCTCACTTGATGGAGATCAGGAACCTTACAGAGGAAGGCGAGAGACGTAGTCCACAATAAATGCTTTTTGGACATTTTGGATTTGGGTGCACACATGGGATCTTTCTTTAGGTTCATTAGGTGCTGAGTATCTAAGCCACAGCCTCACACAGGGCCAAGTGGCCAATTCAGACACATCCCTTTCCAAACAATTAAGCAAAGAGCCCCAGGTGATGCCCATTCATTTCCATTTGAAAACTGTTTTCTTCAGGCTTCACAAAGGCGTGGCCTAATCAAAGACCTTCCTGTTATTCAGTGCAACAGAAGAATAGGTAATCAAAAGGCCCAAAGCAGGGTTTCTCCACAGAGACTTTACTGGTCACATTGATATCTGAGTTTTCTGAGATGCTCCAATTCCCTTCAGCTATCCTGTACATGGCCATGTCCCAGAGCTTGGAGGTGGTACATATCTTGGACACATAACCATGAGCCTATTATGGTTAGTGGCCAGAATTCAGGCAGAAAACAGGAACTTAGGAAGACAGTAGGTGTTGCCCATCCAGAAGGCAAGCCAAGTCCATCTATAAATTGGGAAGGATGAATGCTGGGAAGCTTTCTACTAGACAGAACACATCCATTGATGCATGCTCTTTCTAATGTCTTCATCCACGAACACAGTGGGATACCCAGACATAGAAACACACTCCTTGTCAAACGACTTTCTAGAAACCATCCACTCCAAAATGAACATACTTCCTTTCCTACCTATTCTCAGAAAATGAGACAAGACCACAAACTCACACCCAACCCACAAAGGCACCTCCTTCCCCCAAGTAGGTCTGTGACTATCCGGAGTGTCCTCTTACTGGTGGGCCATACTATGTTCCCAGAAATGGCCTGTCCTGTCTCAGATCTGGTCTCCTTGGCCAACTCTGTGAGGTTATTAGGAGCCAGCGGTGAGCCATTACATGGAGATGACTTTTTCTCTCTCAGGTCCTTCATAGCTGCATACATCTTCTCCAGGGATTATTTCTGTATGGACCTTTGAGGATCTTAGCATGTGGAAGATCTGCTACATTCCTATATTGAAAGACCAACTCTGTCTCTAATCTTCTGTAAAGTTAGATTGAGGGAACAGTGTATGGTTAGGATTAATAACATGTTCGATATGAGTTAGGAATCATTCTGCAGGAATGATTGGGAAGCTGCAATATTTACAAGAAAATATAGGTGAAATATTAGTATGAAAACAGAAATGTAGGTAAGATTTGAAGCCCAGAAGGGCATTGGGCCCTTGATTGGGATACTTAGATTTGAATTATTTTCTGCAGAGATGTCTCAGATAAATTCGGGATAATGGCATAGGACCTTGTACGTTGGATGATGGAATGTTGAAGAGAACTTCTAGTCAAAAAGGGATAGTTGAAATTATTAGAAAGATATTCAGTTTCAGAAAGAAGAGTGAGTATAGGTTTTGGACAAAAGTTCTCCAGCAATAGGGTTTCGGATAGAGAGTGAATTTAAATGTGAGCACATGTGAAGAGTCAGTCACAATGATGAACTGGGAAAAATATGTCGGTAAGCAGATATCAATAGAGACATTAAGAAATCAGGAAAAGTATAAAGTGAGTGATAGGATTAGATATTTTCAACAGGGTTGAGTTTGAATATATAATCTAAGGAAGAAAAAAATATGTTGTCACAAATAGGATTGACATTTGAGAACATTAGGCAACATGTACATGGATGCATTTTGGGTCCCGAATATTACTGTGATAAAATGTATATGTAGATTGGGTGACATAAGTATTTCTTATACCATTTCTGAGAGCAATATTTTGAAGATGTATAAATTATTATTGGCGGTACAAAGATTTGTACTCTGTATCTATGAATACAGAATTAATGCATGAATTGACAATACTGTGAATAAATAATATAACTGTTTCCACTTTAAATAATGGATTGAATTGATATGTGAAAATATACACAAAAACTTATATTGATATACAATCATTCATTCCAACCAGTTACACATCTAATTGTATAATTGCGTTATGTTTTATTATAAAGATTGTGTGAGATTTGCTTCAAAAGTGATTATGGAAATCGAAAATAATGTGTTTGGAAAGAAGTCTCATTAAAAGACCAGTCAAGAAACCTGGAGGAATACATGTGTTCTGAAGCAGTAAGTGATTGAAAGAGAAACAAATGCCTATAAATTTGTGAATTTGTGCATGAAATATATATCCTATGATGTGCATGAACTGAAGAAATATTAACGAACCAATGTTGAATAAAAATGAACATCAAAATACACACCATGTCCCATAGGAATCTAATTGCATTGATGTTAAACTGGGTCAATTACTGTAGAAATATTAGTATTTGTATGCACATTCACTGAAGTTAGTTTTAAGTACTAGAAAACAAATATGTAGTTCAGGTAAATGAATACTTCTGAGAATAATCTTGTGAAATTTTTATTATAAATCCACATACATGAACATGAATGAATTTCGGTAGTGTATATAAGACACATATATTTCATATTTTGAAAAATCTTGAGAGTATATATATATATATATATATATATATATATATATATATATATATATATAAACACACACCCAAAACACACACAGAGATATTAAAAAGTACCAATATATAAGCCAATCAATATTCATCATGAAATATATAACATCCACAGATGCAACATAATTTATTTTACTGAGCATGGACTTATGTACAATGTTGTTCTCCTAGGAAGCTCACACATAGGTTGAATTTTCAGTTCCAACTGCTTTTAGGAGGAGTGATCTTTTCTCACAATTTGTATCTCCAAGTAAGCCAAGTCACAAAAATGTACGTGTGATACCAGGTAGGATTCTATATGTGCATATAAAAATACATGTGCTGAATAGGCTACAGAGAAAGGGCATATAAAAATACATGTGCTGAATAGGCTACAGAGAAAGGGAGACAGGAATTCACGTATTTGTTAACTACAAAAACCCATGGTGAACTATTTTAATTAAAAATTGACTAGATTTATAACACCTACAATTTATCATGCAAAAGGCAAATCCAACTATACACCATGCCTCCTCTGAACTGTTTGTATTTCACTTCTGTTTGCATTATTTCTCTCCACCATATTAGGGTTAGTAGTCAGAGTCTAGTAGGGTATGGGTTAGTGTCAGGGATTCAGTATTTTGAATGTAAATAGGAAAATGAATCAAATGTGTATGCAAATATGTGCTACACAAAATCTTCCTACTCTCATTCACAACAATACCTTGACACTATCTTTGCCCCAAGTAAGACAAAATAAATGAAGAAGATTTAGAAAATCTGTGAATACATATCAGGAATTGAACATGGTTACGAGTTCACAATATTGGAGGTGGTAGAGGAGTTTCCAAAAGTAAGGGACAGGGTAAATACTGCACAAATATGGAGATCTGCCAGCCTAAAGACTTCTGGAGAACCTGCCTCTGAGGTTGGCCACTTGAAGTATATGTTGTAGTCAGGACCTATGGCTTCCTTTCTAGTGAGACCACCAAAGCTGGGTCTCCATCTATGTGACCTGCAGAACATGGTTTCTTATTTTCCAAAGAACGTGAGGCAGCAAGGCTAAATTCTCTCTTTGTAAGTAAACTCTTGCCACTGAAGGCTAAGTGTGGCCCCGTGTGGACTGTGAAGCCATTTGGTCATCCTCCACTTTTCATGGTGTCCTTGCTGCTGCACTGGGAGTTTGGTATTGGCTTCAGGAAATACAAGGAATTCAACTGGGTCACAGTGCTGGAGGGAGATCTGTCACGTGTTGTGCGTCAGGGTCTGCAGGAGAATGCACCAACCAGGCTTCTATCCCACATAGCTTGCCCCCTTGACCATAGCAACCTGATTCTGAACATTGCCCTGAAATCTCTCCATTCAACAAGATGCCTATACATACAAGGGTCTGCTGGCTGCACCATGTCAGTTACAAGCCTTTTGGCAGATCCACATGACCCCACCACAGAAGTTTTATCACAGACCTGCAAAACACTGCTCTAGGCCCACTACTCAGCAGACTTTAACTTATTTGCATCATTGTTCTACACCATTTTCATGAAACCCAGTCAATCAAGGCACTGTCTGGTACACTCATGATGAGCAACAGGAAATCCAAAGTGTATCCAGTGTCACCTGGTGATGGGAATTTCAAATTTTTATGATGTTTATCTAGCCATTTTTCAAGGATGAGGTTGGAGGCACTGTGGGATTTAATTCATTCTGGAAACATTAAAAGGTGAGAAAGCCCATTTCAATGAAAGATCTGGAGAACTTTCACAGGCAAGACTTCCCAAAGAGTGGCCAAAAGATCAAATGAAGCCAGGCCCATTGAGGTCTACAATGTGAGGTCCATGTGTGTTTTTCTCTCAACTATGGCTGTCAAGTCTTTCAGAATAAAATCATGTGATATTCTGGCTCAGATTCCCAGTGCTCTGTGGGAAGCCCCCCGGGCCTAGATCTCAGTTTCCAAAGGCCACTACCATGTGTGGCCTCCAAAAATCCCAACACAATTCATGGCAATACATCTCTGCAGTCATTTCCAGAACTCAGTCTCTAAGAAGACTCACACCAGAGTTCAAGCCAAGGTGGACCCAGTCATCTCTTACATCAGCCAAACAAATGACCACAATTAAAACCAAAACACTCCCAAATGGCTCTCAACTACTTCCACATAGACACTCATCATAACCTCTGGCTGGAAGTTTCCATGAGGGGTGCAGCTGAAGACAGTATCCAAAATATGCTCCCTACCCTCATTTGTCTAATGTCAGGGTGGCTTGACAACCTATCTGTGAACAAGGAGTGATCAATTAGGCCTGCCATTAATACTGCTCTGCTTCTCCAATTTGAGCCTTATGTCTGTGGGGTTTAGATTCTTTATGTGAATTGGTGTTATGAGAAAATCCAAGCACCTATGGGCTTGCCTCTGCAGGGCTTTGAAAAACTTTTTGAATCAAAGATACCTATTCTCACTTGATGGAAGTCAGGAACCTTACAGAGGAAGGCGAGAGACTTCATCCACAAGACTGCTCTTTTTCCATTTTGGTTTTGGATGCACAAATGAGATCTTTCCTTAGATTCATCAGGTGGTGAGAATCTAAGTCACAGCCTCACACAGGGCCAAGAGGCTGATTCAGACACATCCCTTTCCATGGCAATTAAGCAAAGAGCCACAGGTGATGCTCATTATTTTCCATTAGATAACTGTTTTCTTCAGGTTTCACAAAGGGGTGGACTGAGGCAAAGACCTTCCAGACATTCAGGGCAACGGAACAATAGGTAAACAAAAGGCCCAAATCAGTGTTTCTCCACTGACACTTTACTGGTCACACTGATATCTGAGTTTTCTGAGTTCCTCTCCATTCCCTTCAGCTATCCAGTACAAGGCCATGTTATAGAGTTTGGAGGTGGTACATATCTTTTACACAAAACCATGAGCCTATTCTTGAGAGTGGCCAGAATTCAGGAAGAAAACAGGAACTTAGGAAGATAGCAGGTGTTGCCCATTCATAAGGAAAGCCGTAGTCCATTCATAAATTTGGCAGGATGAATGCTGAGAAGCTTTCTACTAGACAGAACAATTCCATTGATGCATTCTCTTTTCTAATGTCTATAACCACAGACACAGTGGAATACACAAACCCACAACCACACCCACAAAGGCAACTCTTTCCTCCAAGTTGGTCTGTGACTATCCAGAGTGTCCTCTGACTGGTGGGCCATACTATGTTCCCCAAAATTGCTTGTCCTGTCTCAAATCTGCTTTCCTTTGCTAACTCTGTGAAGTAGTCAGGAGTCAGCGGTGAGCCAATACCTGCTTTATCAGGAAAGAATTATCTTCAGAGCTTCCCTGGCATTTGGCCATCCTCACATCAGTAGGTAAGTGCCGCAGCCCAGCTGGCTGGGCAAAATAACCGGGGGGGTGACGAACAACTTGGGTAGACTGATGCAGCAGGAGTGGAAGCCAATTATTGTTGAATAAAAGCGGTATTTATACATTTTACACAGCCTATCTAATTAGCATGAAATAGATACAGCAGTCAAACAATAAGGAATCTCCACACTTAATGGCTCGCTTTTGTTACTTCACAAACCACTCCCTCTGGCATTTTGCCAGGCGCCATCCAGACTTTTTTACAGACTCTAACATTTCTCTGGCAAAATAACAGGTGCCAATCTGACTTGTTTACAGACCTTAACAGGTAAGAAGAAAGACTGACTCTGTCTTTGGTAAATTCAAACAAGTGAGACCACTGGGACTGGGATTGGTAATGGCTCTGGGTGCCTGGCTTCCTGGATCCCAAGTTCAGAGACTTTCATCATCAAGGAAGTGAGGTGTGGTCACTTCTTTCAGGAACTGAATGAGGTAACTGCCTTGGCTACCACTTTGTCCTAACAGTTTCTTCCAAGGGTCCCATGAGATGGAGGCTGCCCCTACTTCCTGTGACACTTTCATATGTTAGAATGGTATATCAACCATAGGCACCTGGGAAGAGCTTTCCACACAGGCCTGGTTTGGTCTACTCTACATTAAGAAGAGTGAGGCTGATTCAGACACATTCCTTCATCCTATCAGGTTCTTTGCCATGGAGATGTCTTTTGCTCTCTCAGGTCCTTCATAGCTGCCTACATCTTCTCCAGAGATCATTTCTGCATGTACCTTTGATGTTCTCAGCAGGTGGAAGATCCCATACATTCCTGTATTGTAAGACCAACACTGTCGCTGCTCCTCAGTAAAGTTAGATTGAGGGAACAGTGTATGATTAGTGTTATTAACATGTTCGATATGGGTTAGGAACCATTCTGCTGGATGAATAATGGTATTGGGAACCTGTGATATTTATAAGAATATAGAGGTGAAATATATGTACGAAAACAGAAATCTAAGTAAGATTTGAAGCCCAGAACTTCATTTGTCCCTTGATTGGGATACTTAGTGTTGAATTACATTCTGCACAGATGTTTCAGATAAATCGATATACAATGGCATAGGACCTTTCACCTTGGATGATTGAATGTAGAAGAGAACATTCAGTCAAAAAGTGATAGTCGGTAGGATTAGGAAGATAGTCGGTAGGTTTAGGAAGAAGAATGAGTGTAGGATTTGGAACAAAAGTTCTTTAGAAGTAGGGTATCGCTAAGAGAGTGAATGTAAATATCAGCACATGTGATGAGGAAGTCACAATGATTAACTGGAGAAAATATGTAGGAAAGCAGATATCAATAGAGACATTACAAAATCAGGCAAAGTATAAAGTGAGTGACAGGATTAGACATTTTCAACATGTTTGAGTTTGAATATATAATCTTTGGAAGAAACAAATATGTAGTCACCAATAGGATTTTCATTTGAGAGCATTAGGCAACCTGGACATGGATGTTTTTAGTAATCCATGTTCACTTTCCATTTAGGTTTTGTACAATCATAAGTGTGACCTTTGCTTTTTGTGTCCAGAATATTACTGTGATAAAATGTATATGGAGATCAGGTGACATGGGTATTTCTTCCACCATTTCTGGGAGCTATATTTTGAGGACGTATAAATTAGTATTGGGGGTACAAGGAGGTGTACCTGTGTCTATGAATATAGAGATAATTCGTGAATAGACTGTACTGTGAATAAATAATATAACTGGTTCCACTTTAAATAATGGATTGAATTGATATCTGAAACTAAGTAAGAAATCTTATAGCGATATACAACCATTCATTCCAACCAGTTATACATCTAATGGTAATATTAGTGTTATGGTTTATTGTGACGGGTTTGTGCGTTTTGCTTCAAATGTGATAATGGAAATCGAAAATAATGTTTTTGGGAAGAAGTCTCATGAAAAGAGCAGTTATGAAACATGGAGGAATACATGTGTTCTCAAGCAGGAAGTGATTGAAAGTGAAACAAATGCCTATAAATTTGAGAAATTTTGATGAAACATATATGCTATGATGTGCATAAACTGAAGATAGTAATGTACCAGTGTTGAATAAAAATGAACGTCAAAATACACATCATGTCTCATAGAGTCTACTTGCATTGATGTTCAACTGGGTCAGTTACTGTAGAAATATTAGGATTTGGGGGGGAATTAATAATACAATTTATTTTAGCACTAGCATGCCACAGAATGTAGAGGAAAGATCAATGGATTTTTAGTTATAGCACTAATAATCTAACATTTAGTGACTATTTTGGATAGTCTAGAAATTACATAAGGCTATGTAACATATTTTTTTTATTTAACATTCATCAAAGCTTGGAATTTTTGTAATATTTCTTCTTTTTTCTTTTTTTTATTTTTTCAGTTGTTGATTGACCTTCATTTTGTTTATTTGTATGTGGTGCTGAGAATAGAACCATGTGCCTCACACATGCTAGAAAAGCATGTTACCTCTGAGCCACAAACCCAGCCCCTCCACTTCTATCTTAACATCATACACTCATGTCCCTCTTCTTTACTCACTTTCTTCCTCATTTTCCCCCTTCTCTCCCTTCCTTTTTGGTTTCCCCTCCATATCTATTTTTCTCTCATGTCATTACAAACAGTAGTATGCTATGAAATTTAAGTTTAAGACTGTTTTTTATAGTCATTCTTTTTCTTGAGAAAATTTAAAAATTATAATCACCTGATAGATATATTACAATACATTTATTATACATATGTATCTATATTCATGCATATGCATTATATATATATATATATATATATATATATATATATATATATATATATATATATAAATATTTAAAAGTACTTTGATTTTCCTGTTAGAAATAATATAGACCAAGTCTTTCTTAATTCTCAATTCTTCCATAATTAACATCTTACAGTGAAAATCAAATAAACATATTTAAGTAAACAGGTATCATTCTTATTTATCAATACTGATAATTTAAAGTTTTATATCACATTAAGCTGTAATGTGGCATATTAACTCTTATGAATTAGAGAAATTTTATTTGAACAACCTATTATTTAAGGACCATATGCACTGACATTTTAAATGGCTTTCTTGTGATTTCAATTTCTATCAATTGTGTATTAATTGCCAAATACTTATTTTAGTACTTTTCATGTTCATAATTGATATAAAGTCAATTGTTTAATTCTTCTTGTAAGTAGTTACTTATTACAGTAGGGACATTATTAATAATACTACATCTTTATAAGAAAAATGGTACAAATTTATTTTCATGCAAAATTAAGAATAATTGTATGCTCTAGATGTTTGATTGTTGATACATATAACAAAGAGCTTTTGATGAGTCTCTTCCCCAGTAAAACATAAAATGCAAAGATATAGTTAGGTTTGTATGTCCAAATAAAGATAAGAAAAAATACCCATTATCAGCTAGAAACTATTAAATAAAAGATGAAAAGAACAATCCAACACATTGTACGAACTTGTCAGATGAGGTAGTATTCTGGAAGAATAGCCTAAGACTAGACCTTGTCCATGACAAAATATTCACGAAAAAAATGAAATATGAAAAGTGTAGAAAATGCTATGAATTTTTCATGAAGTTAGGTGAATTATCCTTTAATCTCAATTTATGTGCATTTTCTGGTAAAATAAATTTGTGATATTCACAAAACAAAGTTTCTGTATAGCAAAATGAATACATCTGAACCCATTTTTAGCTGATTTCTTCCCACTAAATTTTAAACCTTTATTTATTTATTTATTTTTATTGGTTGCTCAAAACATTACAAAGCTCAAGATATATCATCTTTCATACATTTGACTCAATTGGGTTATGAACTCCGATTTTTTCCCCAAATACGAATTGTAGAATCACATCGGTTACACATTCACATTTTTACATAATGGCATATTAGTGACTGTTGTATTCTGCTACCTTTCCTATCCCCTACTATCCACCCTCTCCTCCCCTCCCATCTTCCCTCTCTACCTCATCTGCTATTGTTCAATTCTCTCCATTGTTTCCCCGTCACTTCCCCTCACAACATCTTATATGCAATTTTGTGTAACATTGAGAGTTTCCTACAATTTTCATAAGCTTTCCCTTCTCTCTCCCTTTCTCTCCCCCCATTCGTCTTTGTTTAATGTTAATCTTTTCCTCATGCTCTTCCTCCCTGTTCTGTTCTTATTTGCTCTCTTTATAACAGAGAAGACATTTGGCATTTGTTTTTTAAGGATTGGTTAGCTTCGCTTAGCATAATATGCTCTAATGCCATCCATTTCCCTGCAAATTCTATGATTTTGTCATTTTTTTGTGCTGTGTAATACTCCATTGTGTATAGATGCAACATTTTTTTTTATCTATTAATCTATTGAAGGGCATCTAAGTTGGTTCCACAGTCTAGCTATTGTGAATTGTGCTGCTATGATCATTGATGTGGCAGTATCCCCATAGTACGCTCTTTTAAGATCCTGAGAGAACATTCCAAGAAGGGTGATAGCTGGGTCAAATGGTGGATCCATTTCCAGCTTTTCCAGGAATATCCATACTTCTTTCAAAATTGGCCTCACCAATTTGCAGTCCCACCAGCAGTGTACAAGTGTATCCTTTTCCCCAAATCCTCGCCAACACTTATTGTTGTTTAACTTCATAATGGCTGCTGATCTTACTGGAGTCAGATGGTATCTTAGGGTGGTTTTGATTTGCATTTCTCAGACTGCTAGAGATGGTGAGCATTTTTTCATGTACTTGTTGATTGATTGTATGTCCTCCTCTGTGAAGTGTCTGTTTAGGTCCTTGGCCCATTTGTTGATTGGGTTATTTGTTATCTTATTGTTTAATATTTTGAGTTCTTTGTATATTTTGGATATTAGGGCTCTATCTGAAGTGTGAGGGGTAAAAATTTGTTCCCAGGATGTAGGCTCTCTATTTACCTCTCTTATTGTTTCTCTTCTTGAGAAAAAACTTTTTGTTTAAGTAAGTCTCATTTGTTTATTCTTGTTATTAACTCTTGGGCTATTGATGTCTTATTAAAGAATTTGGAGCCCGACCCCACAGTATATAGATCATAGCCAACTTTTTCTTCTATGAGACACAGTGTCTCTGATTTGATATCTAGCTCCTTGATCTATTTTGAGTTAACTTTTGTGCATGGTGAGAGAACGGGATTCAGTTTCATTTTGTTGCACATGGATTTCTAATTTTCCCTGCACCATTTGTTGAAGATGCTATCCTTCATCCATTGCATATTTATAGCCACTTTATCAAATATAAGAAAGTTGTAATTTTGTGGATTGGTTTCTCTGTCCTCTATTCTATACCATTGGTCCACCTGCCTGTTTTGGTACCAGTACCACACTGTTTTTGTTACTCTTACTTTGTAGTAAAGTTTGAACTCTAGTATCGCTATACCTCCTGATTCACACTTCTTGCTTAGAATTCCTTTTGCTATTCTGTGTCTTTTGTTTTTTCCATATGAATTTCATGATTGCTTTATCATTTCTACAAGAAATGCTGTTGGGATTTTGATTGGCATTGCTTTAAACCTGTAGAGAACTTTGGGTAATTTCGCCATTTTGATGAATTTAGTTCTGCCTATCCATGAACAGGGTACATTTTTCCATCTTCTAAGATCTTTTTCTATCTCTCTCTTTAGGGTTCTGTGGTTTTCACCTCTTTTGTTAGGTTGATTTCCAAGTATCTTATTTTCTTTGAGGATATTTTGAATGGAGTGGTTTTCCTCATTTCCATTTCAGAAGTTTTGTTGCTGATATACAGAAATGCCTTTGATTTATGCGTGTTGGTTTTATATCCTTCATTTATTAACTCTAGCAGTTTCTTTGTAGACCCTTTTGGGTCTGTTAAATATATTACCATGTCATCCACAAATAGCGATAATTCAAGTTCTTCTTTTCCTATTTTTATGCCTTTAATTTCTTTTGTCTGTCTAATTGCTCTGGCTAGTATTTCAAGAACTAAATTGAATAGAAGTGGTGATAGAGGGCATCCCTGTCTTGTTCCAGATTTCAGAGGGAATGCCTTCAGTTTTCTCCATTTAGGATGATCCTAGTCTGAGTTTTAGCATATATAGCTTTTACAATGTTGAGGTAAGTTCCTGTTATCCCTAGTTTTTCTAGTGTTTCGAACATAAAGGGATGCTGAACTTTGTTGAATGTTTTACTACATCTATCGAGATGATCATATGGTTCTTGCCCTTAAGTCTATTGATGTGGTGAATAGCATTTATTGATTTCCGTATATTGAACCAGCCTTGCATTCCAGGGATGAATCCTACTTGATCATGGTGCACAACTATTTTGATATGTTTTTGTATTCAATTCACACGGATTTTATTGAGAATTTTTGCATCCAACTTCATTAGAGATATTGGTCTGTAGTTTTCTTTTTTGAAGTGTCTTTGTCTGGTTTTGGGATCAGGGTGATTTTGGACTCCGAGAATGAATTTGGAAGAGCTCCTTATTATTCCATTTCTTGATATAGCTTGAATAGTATTGGTATTAATTCTTCTTCGAAGGTTTTGTTGAACTCCGCTGTATACCCATCAGGTACAGGGCTTTTTTTGATTGGTAGTCTTTTGATGGCTTCTTCCATTTCTTTCTTTGTTTTTGGTCTGTTAAAATTGTGTGTGTCTTCTTGACTGAATATGGGCAGATCGTATGACTTAAGAAATTTATCGATATTATAACTATCTTCTATTTTATTGGAATATAGGATTTCAAAATACTTTCTAATTATCTTCTGTATTTGTGTACTTTCTGTTGTGATATTGCCTTTTTCATTCCGTATGTTAGTAATTTGAGTTCCCTCTCTTCTTCTCATCCTTAGCATGGCTAAGGGCCTGTAAATCTTATTTATTTTTTCAAAGAATCAACTTTTAGTTTTATCAATTTTTTCAATGTTTTTTTTTTTGTTTCAGTTTCATTGATTTCTGCTCTAATTTTAATTATTTCTTGTCTTCTACTACATTTGCTGTTGTTTTGCTCTTCCTTTTCTAGGTTTTTGATGTGTACTGTGAGTTTATTTATTTGTTGTTTTATTCTTTTTTTGAGGAAAGAACTCCAAGAAATTAATTTCCCTCTTAAAACTGCCTTCTTTGTGTCCCATAGATTCCAGTATGTTGTGTCTGTA